>NC_046633.1:8591605-8725023 GCF_900324485.2 Mastacembelus armatus
AATATGTGGCCTTTACATTTCTGTCATATACTACTATACTACTTTTTATTTTTGCTGAAGTAAAGGAACAAATCAGAATTTTCCAGGAGAATTTCCACCATTTGAAAACTTTTTTTAAATTTTATTTATTGTTCTTTATTGTGCTTTCTACAAATTTAGAGTGGCTATGGTCTTTTGGTAACTTTATATATATATATTTTTTGTTTTGTTTTGTTTTACTCTCCACCTGTGAGGCTGTCAAAATGAGGCTGTTACATTTTCCCCTGCAAAGAATCTTTAAAAAGTAGCTTTCCATTAAAAGTCTGTAAAATAAGGTTCTCAAGAAACAGAAGAAAAGCATCCAATTAGAGTGATGTTTTAAATGCCCCGTTATGTCGGTTCTTGGAGTTCTTTGCTAATGCTTGTATATTCCCGTCAGCCCTGGACTAACATTAGTCAAGGACAACTGAACATGATAGATATGCAGACTGTATGAGATATGCTGTAAGAGGATATACAATACATCTTAATACTAACTACACTGAAAGTCACTATGATTTGTTTTTATTTATTTATTTATTTTTTTGTCATTGCAGCGGGTGGCTGCTCTGCTCTAACCATCATTACAAAGCAAAACTGTATGTTGGTGCCAATGTGGCATTTCCCCTACAATACTGTTGTACTGACATGAGGAGTGTTTTTTCTCATTTTATAGATCATTTTCCTGTAACTGTATCAGATGTTGTGACTTGCCTCCTGCTGCAGCATATGGCTTCAGTATAAAGATGTTTCATAGTATAGTTGAAATAAGATGATGAATCAGGCAACAGAAAAATAACTGGCAACATTTTTAATCAGTGATTGTTTCAGTTAATTTTCAAAAATGGTAAAAGTGGTATTTTTCTGATGAGAATATTCTTTTTCATATATATATATTAAGATGAAATTTCTGCATGCTGTTTTATGCTGGTAGAAAAGGAGGCTAAAAGCCATCTGTATGTATTTTACTGACTATATGACACACATCCATTGCTCACTAGTCCGCAGTAAAACATTAAAGCCCCAGTCCTCTGCAGTGTCTCAGCTGAGCTCTGTTGGCGGGACATGACATGTGGCTACCAAGCAGCCTCACTTCCTTCCTTTTCTTGCCTGGTTAAATACCTCACTTAGTAATTTTAAGCAGATGGGAATGCCTGCTGTCTGCTGTGTAGTGACTGTGCCTGCGAAATCCTCCTTTAATAAGTGGGCACGACTTGCCAGTACACTCCCTGATCCAGCCTCACCAGACTCCTAATAGCAGTCTCACTGACTTGTGGGGGTTTCCAGTGTACGAGTCCTCTGTGAAGAATGGCCCACATCTGCGATTTGTGATTACACAGCCAATGTCTGATTACTGCATTAATATCGTCTGTAGAAAGTTCTGAGAGAGAGAAAGTCTGTTTGGATTCAAGCTCCAGTCTTTGATTGGCGTACCCCATAGCTCTCCAGCTGTAATGGTCCAAATGATGCATGTGGATATAAAGGCTGTGCATGTTTCACTACATGAGCTCCAGCTAATATGCAGGCCATGCACATTCTGACTGAAAGTGCTGTGCAGCAGTCTCAGTTCTGGGCTTTAGTATTCTTGGTTTTTGAATCTTACCCATTGGGTTGCTAATTGTTTAAAAATGCAAATTACATTAAACTGTAAAATGGTTCTTACCTAAATAATGCATATATAGACACTATAGAAAACAGACTATTCATATTTATAGATACTGTATATGTTTACTGGCATGTGATGTACAGTGACGCTAGTTTGGTTTGATATCAACAGAGTGACTAATATAACCAGGTGAAGTTATGCTGTGTCACAGACAATGTCGTATGCCCCTCTAGTCAGGAAGACCTATAGTATTCATCTGAATGAAGAGCTCAGGTTTTTAAGTGCAATTGTGTCTGAAACTGACCTAAAGATCTTGTATAATATTTTTCTCTACAGTGCTTGATCAGAAAATTGCACTTTACTTAGAGGAACTGATGTAGGGGAACCAATGCCTGCCAGTGGTATCACATGCTGGGTACCTATCTACAGTGAAGCAAAACATCATTGTATTGGCTTCCATCTTTGTGACCTTAAGCTGGTTATTCAGAATATTTTTTCAAGAGAAAGAGTTAAACTTCATGTGTTAACTGTGTTTGGTGAATGTCATTCATGTTTTCTCTACCTTCTACTGGGGCATTGTTAAAATACATACGGCAGAATTTAAGGTTTACTATGAGCTGCAGGGGTAAAGGTTGGATTAGGATAACAGATGTTGGAGTTTCTAGTGTACGTTACCAAATCTGTGTAGAGATTTGTTCGGCTGACCTTGTAGACTTCAGACTGGAAGATGTTGTTCCACTAACGAGCACTTTCACTAATGGATCCACTTCCTTTTCCCCACTCTTGCCTCATGTCTTCCTCCTTTATTTCAGGGTGCAGGAGTTTGCCTGTTAACCCTTAGTGAAATGAAGGTTTCATGTTTCTTGGACGTCAAAGTTATAGATCAATATCATTACTTACTTAGCGAGTTCAGACAGTAGAGGCTGCAATGTCTGCTCTGTCCAGACAGCTTCAATAGAAAACGCTGAGACAAGGGGCACTGAGGGAAACTAGACTGAATCACTGTGATATGGATTATTTAACGTGTGACCTTGTATCTTGTACCCATTGACACCATGTTAAGTGATATAGTTTTTAGGTACATATATCAGTTGTCTAATTTAGTAGGTAATGGTGTTGTAGTAGTAGATAATCTCATTTTACAAAGATGCATCAGAAAGGTAAAAATAGTAGGAATTACTTGCTGCTGGATATGAAGGGTATTTTGTAGAGAAAAGCTTCGAGAGCACACTCAGTTTATTGCTTTGCTGTTACACCAGGATTGGCTTTTGTCATCAGTTTTTGTCAGCAATTTATTTACTGTACCTTGATTCTGTTCTATTTGTTCTTGTTGATTTTCTGTTTTTTCCCCCTCTCTTTCAGGCCCTCAGTTAGGGGAACCATGAAAGATGAAGTCAAAAGACCGGATGAATGTTGCCACTATGTGTGGTCATGTCACTGAGCTGGGATGGGATCTGATTTCCTCTTACTGACTCTTCGTCCTGCTGACGTTTCCCTGTTTTCACCATGAGAGGATCTGTCAGGTGTTTGACCTCTGTGCCCTCATACTGGCGCTACCGTTGTGCTGCGTGAGCGCCCCCTCTCCTCCAGCAGTTGCTGCACGGAATGGCCTCTCTGGACCTGCCATACCGCTGTCCTCGCTGCGGGGAGCACAAGCGCTTCCGAAGCCTGTCGTCCTTACGTGCCCACCTGGAGTACAACCACACGTACGAGACCCTCTACGTTCTCTCGAAGTCCAACAGTGTATGTGACGCCGCTGCTCTTCTGCCCCTAGTGGCCGAGGGAGCTCTCCTCACGCCTGCCAACAACAACGACCCTTTTGAGCCACTGCGGCCCTCAGCTTTAAAGGAACGGCGTTTCCCTTGCCGTGAGCTTCCTTGTGCAGACGACCTGAGTTTGACGCCAGCTAACTCCAGCACTGCAGCTCGGTATATTCCCAATGTAGAGTTTCCCCTGGGGGAGATTTTCATGAAGAAAGCCATGACATCCACAGACCCGGGTCCCCATGGAAACCCCAGCACCGCTGTGGCAGTGGCTGCTAATGTAGCGGCTAGTGCAGTGGAGGCGGCCTATGAGGAAGGTCTAGCCAGGCTGAAGGCGCGGGCATTTGAACGACTAGAGCTTGACGAGAGGCTGGAGAAGCTGTCTGAAGAGGTAATTATTAATATTTTGGTTAATATGTTACTGGAGACAGCTTCAAGCTCCTTAAAGCCATTGAATGTTTCAGAATTCAGAGTGATTTATAAGATGTTACTTAAAAATGGTTCTCAGTTTGCTTTGAGAAGGTCGAGCACCATACAGAAGATTAATGAACTTGTCAAAGGCCTGCACAGAATCAGTTACACTTTACCTAGTTCTATATTTTATCAGTAAATTTAAATGAAGAATAGATCAGATGGGAATAGTGGAATAGTGAAACAAACAGTGGCCGTGGTTTTAGCAGCTGGAGAAGCTATCATCTTTTCAGTTGTTTCCTAGGTTAGAATAAAATGTCACCACGTCTCTGACTTTGAATGCTTTTTTAACTCTTAAAAAGAATATTTTTATACTCATAAGTCACATATTTTAGAATTTTATTATAGAATCAAGCTGTTTAACTAATAGTTAGAAGATTGATTTAACATAACTGGTTGTGTTTCATATAACATGGTGGTCATGCAGGACATTAAGAAGTAGTTCTTGTCCTGCAGGTGGAGCAGAAAATAGCAGCCCGCGTAGGTCGTCTTCAGGCAGAGCTGGAGAGGAAGAGTTCCGAGCTGGAGCGGGCCAAGCAGGAGAGCGAGCGGCTGAGCCAGGAGAAACAAGACCTGGAGGACAAGGCCACCGAGCTCTCTCGGCAGGTGGACGTCTCCGTGGAAATGCTAGCTAACCTCAAACAGGACCTGGTGAACAAAGAGGCAGAGCTCAACCACAAACAGCAGTAAGTGAACAGCGCTTCTTAAGCTGTGTCATTATGCATGTCGTTTTTACTTTAACTTTCCAATAACTTTCCAAAGTTGCACTTTGATTGATGTTTATTGATATAGGTATTGCATTTTTTCCTGTTAGTAAAAAGAGTAAAGTACATTAATGTTTCTATACTGATTGTAAAAATGGCATCTCATAAGAGTGTGTATCATAGATAGTGTAGACTAATGTGATTTAGCATGGAATTGGTGATCTGTTCGGTCAGCCCATCATCCATGTTGTTTATGCAGATGTGGTGACAGTCCACTAGCCTGTGGTGAAATAATGTAGTGGCGAAGAACGAAGCTCAGAACCTTTGAGGGAAATTTCTCCACTCTCGACCTCACTGTGCTGCTAACTGTGTTCCTTTTAAACAGCACATTATCATACGTAGACACACACACACTCCCCTCCTCTCCTTCACCTCTACCCCTCTGTTGATAGAGTCTTTTTCATCCGTATCTACCTACCAGATGTGGTCTGCATCTGTCCCGCTGCTGTTTCCATTTACCAGCACGCTTCAGGGCCGGTTAGCTGCTCATGCTGCTCATGAAGGGTTGGACAGAAGCAGCTGTGACAGCAGCAGAGATGTATAGTTTCTCTCACGCCTCTGCCGCCTGACTCTCAGGCCAGTCGCTCTATAAAACTGCCATGCTGCTTCATGAACTAGTTAAAACTGCTGCTGTAAATAGAACAAGTACTTGGATATAAATCACAGTGTGGTGATGCAAATTATTGCTGGCTCTGAATCTGATGAACATGGTTTGGAGCAGTCCCACAGTGCTGCAGAAAGAGAAAGACTACTTTTATTTTTCTGATTTTCAGAGCTTTTATTGAAATTAATCCCAGGATCATTTCTTGTGTGCTCCAAACACTGATGCTGTTTTGTACTTCGATGGGATACAAACAGCATAAAAAATGTACTGTTTTACAAATACATCTATAATAAAATTAATTATTTAACCATGCATCCTCTATAATTATATTTTATAAAATTATTTACACTTTTCCTCTTCCACTAATTAAATCTTTAAAGTTGCATGCCAGTTTTCCATTTAAAAAAAAAATCTACCAATGGCAGAGTAGTCCAGTAATTATTAATGTGAAATGTTTACAAAGGGGAGTTATGAGGCACAGCAACATAGAAAAGAATCTTTTCTTTTGGAAACAGAATATTTCAGTAGATTGGTATTAGGTTGATTATAAGAACATAGCTAGTAGAAACATTTGATTTCATTTTCAGATTGCTCAGTAAAGATACCAGGGGGAGGGTTTTAGAGTGGGTACTTTATGTCCAGGGATTGAGGTGTAGTACTTTCATAACCTCTGCAACAAAAAAAAACAAAAGCTTCTTGCTTGGTGATACCTGTGTTAACATAATCAAGTGTAGATAAGTGTCATTTAAAGCCTTTTATTAAAGTAATCTGTAATCTGTACTGTGCCTCTATCTGTCAGAGCAGCCAGCCTCATCTCTCTGTCGTCCTCTCGGTTTCCATCACTTCGCTCTGGACTCCTTATCAGGCCATGAATGTCAGCAGTAGGTCAAACACAAAGGCATTTTCCAAGGCTTCTAATCTCATCAGACACACAACTGCACACATCTTTGCACTGCCTTTGTGTGTGCATTTGCTATTCACCGAAGTCTAACACAGGTGACACAGCACACACATAGTTTAACTATTTCTTTTTGGCCATTTTTTCAAAGATTTGTACATCATCTTTTCCTATACTCCAAGGTGACACCTTCATTTTGCTTGTTTTGTACAATCAACATCCCAAAACCCATATATGTAAATATATATATATCAGTAACACATCTTTTTCCAGTTTTGCACAAATAATTAACTAGTAGCATTAATGTTGATATTAATGCTGCTAGTTAATTATTTAATGTTGTTTCAGCACCACTGTCATCTCTTAAATCCACAATATGATTTATCATTTCAGCTTTAAATTGCATTGAATATGTACAGATTGTATGCAGTTGGTATCTGGATCTTTGCATGGCAAAGCTAACTCTCAAAAGTGTCACATATCTCTTTGCATAGAATAGCATTAAAAATGGATTAGTTTACTATTCCACAGGCTTGAAAGAAACACTCTAATCTTTTAATACAGGTTGACATGGCTGGTCTCAGAACAGGATGTCCCAAAATGTAGTTTTGTTGGATGAGCAGAAGACAAATGTGTTTTTCTTCTGTTTAGTTCCTCCCACTTTCTTGTAAAGTTTGCAGTAGCCGTGGTCAGCTGGCAGCATCAAACGGGGAAGGTCTTATTCTTAAAATCCTTTGCAGGGGCTGTGTGACTTCCTTCCAGCTAAGCAGTTCAGTCCCTCCCTTTCTCACACATTCACTTGAGGGGAAACTGGCAGTCCAACAATAACCTCATTCAGACAAAATACTGAGTAGATCTGAGCTGGAAAAAGAGCATCACAGTCAGTGCATATTCAGCAGGGTTGATGACTAAGCAGTAGTTAACAGAGTGGCTCACTGGTTCAGACAAACCGGTATATGCAGTGTTATATCATGTACTATTTTTTTTTTTTGAAATTTTACACCCCTGACTTTGGGAAGTCCGTAAAACTCTGTATCCTCCATCGTGCATCATGTTGTACATCTGTGGTGTCAAATACTCCAAATGTGAGCTGCCTGAGTTTCTTTGCAACCAGTAAAATTTTCATTGAGCTAAATTTTTCTGCCAGCCCTGCACATGGGCTATAATCAGCAGAAAAAGGAGTCACAGTGAAATCAAAAATAGTGGGATAGCTTCAGCGTGTTATACAGAATCACTCAATTTACATTTGTTATAGAAATATGTCAAACATCGTGGTAGTCTTCCCTACCATTAATAATTGCTTGATGACCTGAGACAGGATTTCTTTAGTTATTATAACATTACAGTTGTTAATGAGCCTGTTATCTTATTATTGTTCCAGTAGATCATTTTGAAGAGCTATGTGCAGCTGACTTTGGTCTGCAGCATTTAATATTGTTGTTCAATTTGTGATCTGTTTCATGCATAACCAAGGAAGTGATGGCTATCCTCACTGAGTGCTCCTGTAGGAGGACATTATATTGTCTGCTCTAGTCTATCAGATGCATTGATACGTCACTTTTGTTTTACATGATAGTAAACTGAATAGGTCTGGACTATTTTGAAAAAACTTCTCTTTTGTATTTTAGAGGAATGAATTGAATGAATTCAATTGCAGCTATTTAACAAAAGTGTCTTTATGAATCTAATAGAGTTGTATTTTTAATTGCTTGAAAGCTTATTTTTGTGGCTTTTTACTGTTGTCATGTCAAGTTGTAATATATTGGAATTATTCAACTAATGTAACTTTTTTTGATACATCAACTCAAACCTTTTGTGAAGTTTTTATATCATATTCAACACACACACTTGCACACACAGTTGCAAAAGACATTAAGGGCAGATTTATTCCTACAACCAGCTATGATAAAGTAAGAGTGCCCAGTGCAGCATAAAAAAGCCGAAGGCGCTGAAACACCACATAGCATGGAGGAGTCTAGCTACTTGCTGTCACTGCGTCTTTCTCTGAAAACAAGCTCGTTTTTCATTGAGCAGCAATGTTGAATGCAAAGTGAAGCTGTCAGGGCCCAAAAAGAAGTGGCCTCATTAATGTCTGGGAGAGAGGAGCAAAGCAATATTAAGATGGAAGAATGACTTGTGAAGTCTTTCAAATTAAAAGAAATCAGATGAAAACTGTGACCTTCAGTATATGAGAGAACGCGGATGGTTTTAGACTCACCTGTCATAAAAATGAATGTGGTCAGTGTTTTTCATATAAAAGTTATATATATATATATATATATATATATATATATATATATATATATATATACACTGTAGTGTGTCTCATGCTGTCACATGCTTTGTAAATGTCAAAGCATGAGGCAGCAGATTTATGTTTGTCTAAAGCCTGGACAAGCAGATGATTATTAATATTGCTATGAAAAAATGCACGCGCAGAATGTATTATAGACCTTAACTTCAGAAATATGTTCATTAAGAAGCATTTCAAGGAATTGAGCAAATAATCATTTGACACATACTGTTATGTACTTACCAAACACATTTTGCTTGCTGGATGTCTGCAGTTGCATACTGTATATTCAGGTTCTGATGCACAGTGCACAGTGGCAATAAAGCCAATATAAAGGATGATGCTCAAATGCACAAGCTCCATCAGTTTTACAGCATGTGATATAAAATAAATTCTAACAAGAAAGAGTTCTGCATGTTATGAGATAACCCAGACTGTAGTGTATAAATGATTCAGTAAATGTTGACCCTTAGCTAGAGTAGAATTTACAAGCGAAGTACTCTCATTGTCATTGGGTGGAAGAAACTGACGTGTATGTCCTTGAGATTCAACAACAATTTGAACAGGAAAGGAAGGGCAGACAGGAAGGATGGTGCAAACGCTCGGTCACTGGTCTCATGTCTCTCCTGTCTCATTGTGTAAGGACTGCTACTGAAGGATGAAATCATCTCTGCATGTTACTTTTAGCAGGCAGATTGTGGTTATAGCGATGTAAGATGACTGAAGGATCTGCTGCAGTTTAGCATCAGTATATGATGCTGTTTTTCAGATTTATACTGAGACAGTGCTGTCATGATTTTATTTTATTTTGTTTAATTTATTGTTATTGAGCTGTCAAGCCGTCATTAGGGTCAATGAACTTTGTCATGTGTGTCTTTCAGTAGATTACACTAGAGCTGATCTGTTTCACAGAATACACAGAAAAAATTATCAGCAATGATTGTATCAGTTGGATATTAAAGTCAAATTCTTAAATGTGAAGATCTTCTGCTTTTCCCTGTTTTATATGATAGTAAACTGAGGTTTTGGACCCACTGGTCAGACAAAATAACCAATGTGAAGGAGACACCATAGACTTTGGTTCATTTTTGAAGTTTTGTCTAATATTTTCTCCAGTTTTGGTCCAGGCTCATTAACATTTATGAGAAAATGATCACATGCAGTGCAAACATTTGAGAACAGATTTCTTCAGTCTCACATCAGTCTTCATCATCACCTTGTGGTTGCATCTCTGGGTGACTCAGCCTCTTTGGTTTAAATATTGAGAGAACCGATAGAGCCCAGTCAAAGATTTACTTTCTGCTGACTGATCAGAGCAACAATCTGGATTAGTGGGATCTCTGGACACCAGTGATGTACTGTACTGAGGTACAGTACTTTTGAGTGTGTTTTTCTTTCATCATCCAATTTTATCTCACCTTTTCATCCTTTATCACATCTCCTATCATGTCACCCTACTCTGGACAGCTCCTCATGCTGCCTTTTTCTGTATGCATTTGTGTGTAGTGCATACTAATGTGTGACATGAGGACACAATGTACCATAGTGAATCTGTCTCACCATGAAAAAAAAAACACTCTATTTGATCCAGGTATCAAAATGGAGCAATCCGTGAGCAAAGAATGCTCATATTCATCCTCCTCATGCAAGCCTTTCAGTCAGTCACCTCTGCTCTTAATATTAATGAGGCAAAATTTTGAATTAATGGCCAGAGATGATGAAAACTGAGAGGAGGCTGGCCAGTGATTGTCATTAACATTTAACAGAGCTCTTCAGAAAATCATGACTTAATAATCATGTCTGTTACAGCTGCATCTCTTTGGTATATTGGGCTATTTGTTATGGCTGTTTTGAAAAAAAATTAAACATGCTCAGCTCCTCCTATTATGATGATGATGATGATTATTATTGTTTTTATTATTATTATTATTATGATTATTGGTTGTAGTATCCAACAGCTTAAAGGGATACAAAGCCTTCACATTTTAAATCCATCTCAGAGAAACTCTGCCCATATTGAGTCCCTTAATCATCTACATAAAGCACGGGCCCATGTGAAGATGGGCAACAGGACAGGGTCTCCTAAACACTGGTGCTGGTCAGTATAGCCTAATCATAACTTCAAGATTAAAGATTTTTAAGGTATTATATTGGTATTATATTGTGAAAGTCAAAATATTTTTTGATTAATGTATAAATTAGAAGATTTTACTGTATTTGCTATATTTACTGAACTGAATTACATACTGCAGTTTCTTATTTCTTGGGCAAAATACAGTGTAGGCCCATATTTCTTCGATATTTACATATGTACTGCACCAGACAATGGCTAGCCAAGTGAATAATTTACAACTAATTTCTGTCGCTGCTCATGAAGCATTGCTTGTAAATTCCTGTCACAGTTCATTCTGTGTACAATTACATTTATTTGACTCCTGTACTGTAATAATAGCAACAGTAAGAAATATAGTGGTACACAATATGCGATAAGATCAATGGTGCAATTTCCACACATTAAATATAAATAGAATATTTTATGATCTGTAAAATAATTTGAAGATAAATACAATTTGTGTGCTGTTGACTGGACAACATTGAAGCAGTGTACGTGTGGGTTATAGAGTCTATTTCTGGATGTTCTGCCTCTTTGGGTGTTTGAGATGGAAGCAAAGATTGAAAGGAGACAAAGCTCTGACACAGCTTCAGTAAACTGTGAACACCAGTGTCACAAATATGAGGCTCCCCCTCATCCACGAATCTGTGTCATTAAGGCAGTGTCGATCCGGCATGGAACATCCGCCGAGTCGTTTTCTCTGAATCATGCTCGAGACTGTAACAGCCTGCATATTCATCACCCAAAAAAAAAAAAAAGATGGAGGTCTGCCGTTTTAGCTCCCCTGGTGTCCGGGTAAACACGCTGGCATGTTTGTCACTTTGAGGCTTTATTTCTGAGGTGTTGAGTGAGTCATTCTGTGAGAGTGAGGTGTGTGTGTGTAATCAAAGTGTGTGTGTTAAAATTAGAATTGACACCAGGAAGCAGCCACATCCCATTTTTCCCCTCTTCTGTCAAATCCTATGTGCTTTCTACTTCCACATGACTGCAGCTTTGTGTTTGCTGGCTGTTTCTTTAGCCTCTGCAGTATTTTTTTTTTCTCATGGTCTTTGTACCCATTACTCTTTTTATCGGCTTCACCTCTCTGTTTTTTCACTCTTTGTTTCTGGTCTTACCCCTGCACACCACCTGGTATGTGGTAATCTTTTTTTCTTGCCTCCCCTGCTGCCCACCCCTCAAGATATATCTCATTCTTTTGATATCTAGCTTGATTCCTTTCTGTCTCCACCAGAATTTCCACGCTGAGTGAGTTTCCTGCAGCTGAGTGGTTAGGCAACCAAGCATCTTTGTGCATCCATGCTTTTTATTCCTTCCACAGAGAACGAGAGAGAGAGGTTTTTTCCTGTTGTTTCCGGCCTATTCTTTCTCATGGGAATGGTGCATCTGTCTCCGGTGACAACAAAGATCTGAAATAGTTAAAAAATTAATTAAGACAAATAACAGATGTATTTCAGTTTGGCTGCCAAAATACTAACGGTCTAATTTAGGGAACATAAACACTTAGCTAAGCTTTTGCTGTTTTACGAACTATTGAAAAAGCTGGATTCTGCTGTACTGCAGGCTCGACGAAAACAGTGCTCAGTCACATTCTCTGTTTATTAACCTGAATAATGAGAGCAAAACATGTGTAATCATACGTTAGATTAGGTACCGTGCTAATTATTAAAGCAAAACAAAGGATACTTGAGTCATTAATTGTGCAAAGAAATAAGATGCATTAAAGACAGTAGGATAAATCATTTATGTACTGTAATCCTTCTACATACAGCATCTGTCTTCCTATGTATTGATTTTGTTTTTTGATGAACACAATCCCTATCTAACAAATATTTTTTTTAGATACAGTTTACTTTTTATTTTTCAGCAGTTTTTCTATTTCAATACTGTTTCTGAAAGATACTTTTTTGTTTATATTGTACAGACGATTTTCTCATCAGTCCTAGTTCTATCATTCTTTATTCTCTTTTCCTTCAGGCAAGACAACTTTATTTCTATAGCACAGTTCAAACACAAGGTCAAAATGCTTCGGATATGGCGGTAGGAACAAAACAACACTGAAAGACCAACTGAAAGGCTAGGAAGCATTTTGAAAAGAGAAAAGAGAAGAAGTTCTACATAGAAATTATGCCATGGATGATATTGAGTTGTTAAAGCAATATATCCCTACCAGACAGCACACAAAGTCAGCAACTAGCTGAAAGACATAGTGGCACATTTAGCATTGAAGAAACCAAATGCTAACTTCAGGACAATGAATACTGGGTTTATATTCACCTTAATTCAGAAGCACAACTCCACATGAATGCGAATGTTTCTTTTGTGTTTGCAGGTTGTGTAAGTAGTCAAGTGTTTATACGTAAGTTCACCACAACAACTTCATACGGTGCTAATATTTCAATTTTTTTTCCCATCTTGTTTGATTGTCCCCCTGTTGCTAAGAAATCTTTTAAGGGGGTTAATGATCAGTTACTTTTTTCAGACAAAGGCAGAAGAGAACCATTTTAACCTGGACTCTACAGCAGCCAAACTGCAGGATAAGCCTAATTTCTTTTGGTTTGATGCCATTGTACATTCATGAGGGTGAATCCAGAACTTGTACCTCCAGATCATCTCGGATCCCTTTTTTCGCGATGAGAAGTATCGTCTCCGGCAGCGGAGTCTGTGTACAGCAACAGGCTTGTTTCAATCACTTTGCGCATCATTGTATATGACTCAATGAGCCCAATGTAGATAAAAATCAGATTATATTACATTAAAGCAATTACCAAGAGAGAAATCCTCTAACACAGTTTATTACAGAGGAGCAGTTTATGAGCACTTAAATTTGAAATAATTTACTGATTGTTTACATAGTAGTGATGGCATGCCTGTTTTCATTTCTCCGCTGCAGTCAGACACCGAGACTAATTTTGGAATTATATTTTTGTAAATTCTGCCTGAAGATAAAAAAAGTTAACTATGCCAGATGCTGTACTATTTTTATCCAAGAGTGTCCCCATTTCAAGAACACTCACTGAGTATGGGTACTGTTGTGAAAGGATACTGTATTTTATATAATGCCTGTAAGAGGTGAATGTTTTACAGTAGGTGCATCCTCCAGTCAGCCTCCTACATACAGCATATTAAAGATGAGTGCTTGTAGATGAGTAGCTAGGTTTATTTCATGGCATGTTCTTCACGTTCTTTAAAAAATAAAAAGAAGGAACACAAACCCACAGATATAACTTTCCCTTTCCCTTTGTAACGGTCTCAAGCTTCTGGGAATTGTAATTGAAAGTTGCACATGTAGGCAGTTCTACATTAAAAGGGCTCAAAAGAAAAACAAGAGCTCTGTAGATTGTGGGATATAAATTTGTGAGTCGGGTGTTGGCGAGAAACGTGATTGATTCATGGATTAATCCAAAAATGAGCAAGACTATTAAATCTCAAGTGCACCTACTTTAAAAAAGTATGGTAACTTAATAATACAATCAATGTTTTAACATTTTATTTATCAGTTACAGATTTGCGCAAAACTTTATTGCTATTTTCCAAATGTCAATAAAACTATTTTGAAATGACAATATTTCTATTAATTAATTAATGCTTTAAGTAATGATAGTTCAGTGTTGTGTTCACTGCTTATTGCCACTGCCCCCAAGTGGCCAATATATATATATGTGTGTGTGTGAGAACTTATCTGCAGGTGTTTGAAAGTCTGCATCTTTTCACTGTGGCAGCTGTCACTAAATTAACATTTTCTATTGATGTTTTGGCTGATTTGAATTTATACCCAGTCAAAAGCAGCTGCAGAGGCTGCTCATCGGTACTGGACATTTAGGACTTTTCTATCCCCAGACTGTGTGCATCATTATTCAGTGCAGGATTTGATTTTTCTAGAAGACTCAGGACACTGAGTCACTGCAGGAAATGCTAGAGATTTATGCCAAGCAAGCTGAAGACAACTTACTAATGAGTTCTGAATTGCTGGTTTGTTTGTCTTTGTATCTGGGTAATATACCGTCCCTTAAAATGACTGGAACTTGACCCTGCTGGGTCTGTGGTATAAATATCCAGCTGCTCTTCTGTCCTCCGTTTCTCTACTCTACCTCTCTCTCTTTTCTCTCTGTCTCTGCTTTTGTGTTTGCTTCATGTATTTATTACCAATCCTTGGTGTGCATAGTTTCCATGCAGAGAGCGCATAAGGGTGACTGACTGCAGTACATTTGTTTAATACACAAAATCCTGGCATTGAACATGTAAGTTTTTACCACAAGCACGTTCAGCAGATCTGTAGTTTTGCTTCCTTATGTGACAGACTACTGTATACCCTTTAATTTGTGGATTGTACCGATAATGCTGCTGTTCCACCCTCTGCAATCACAGGGAGGTTGCCCAGATTGACCAGTTCCTCCAGGAGACGGCAGCACGGGAAGCCAATGCCAAGGTGCGTCTGCAGCAGTTCATTGAGGAGCTGCTGGACCGAGCCGACCGCGCAGAAAAACAGCTGCAGATCATCAGCAGCTGTGGCACCACACCAAACGGCAGCCTGGGTCACTGCAGCCTCCAGGCCTCTAAAGGCAATGGACGCCAGGTGAGGATACAACTTTTACTCACCATGAGTGTATGTTTAATCTCAGCTGAGAGTTAAGTGAAAGGTACAAGATCAGGGTTTCTTAATAGGAGAAAGATCACTAGTGTGTATGTATAGAGTGTGTATGTGTGTTGTGAACTTGTGCTTGAGGTTTATTAAGTAATTTAGCTCATTTGTTGTGCCTCGCTTTCCAGGAATCAGCTAGTCATTATCTTCTTATTGACTGCATTAGCATGACTTTAATTAAAACTTGCAGAGGTGTTGTTTTAAACTGAAATGCAAAATGACTTGAAGTGAATATGCAGTGGCAGCTTAAAACATTGTAAATTTGTCTGTTGTTGTCTTGAGCGTTTATGTTTCATTTATGTTCATGTCTTGCTGTAGACATGTAGGATCTACTCTTAAGTTTAAGCATTTTGTACCTCAAAAGAAAATAAATAGTTTTTATGTTTAGTTTGGAATTATGGGCAGAGCTGAAGGATTTTTACTTTAATCTCTCATTTTAGCTTAAAATTTTGCTTTTTGTGGGTTTATTCATAAAACCCCATACTATAAAAGTATGCAGTGAAGTCTTCAGTACATATATATTCGCAAACAAAACATCTGTCGTGTTATCATGTGATGCTCACCCACCGTAGGACTATAAGATTCGGACTTGAACTTGCACAGTGAATCAGGAGATGTAATCCCTGCCTGCTTAGCATTCAGCATCAAACCAGTGGAAATAGAGAAGCTCTGCAGCCGACTACATCCTAACCAGAGAGTGTTCTCACATAAAAAAAAGCTGGCAGCGATCAGCTCTTTGTCTTCAGACTCAGTACCGCTTTCACTGTGGCATTTTCCCCCCTCTGCTTCCCTTAATTGTACTTTGATTAAAGAAATGTAGAAGCAGACATTTTCTGTTCTTAAAAATGTCACTTATTCAAATTATAGTCCAACACCTCTTAAAAATGAGGCGACCTGTTTCACATTGCACAAACGTGCGTGCTGCCATGGAAACCAGTTCTTTCTCTTGCTCAAGGTTTTGAAATGATTTTGAATCAGATGAGATGTGGTACAAATCTGTCCAAGAGAAAATTGCTGTTTTAATAGATATTGTTAGCATCCTCTTGATATAGTTTTACAGCACAGTGAACAATGTGATACAGTGCCTTTTTTGTAATGCTATAAGGAGATTGTTGCGATTCATGCCTGAAATAGTTTACTGATGATTAAGACTTAGACTCTGTTATAAGTATTAAAATGATAAAGAAATATATAGTGTATTTTCTTAGGAGGCCGTATGACCTCCAGTTGACCTGAAATGCTGCCTAAATTTAGAATTCTCTCCGGATTTAAATGCCAATTTCATTGTGCTTTGAGTATTCAACACGACAAGTACAAGTGTAGCAGTCGAACACTGGTTGACACCTTGTTACTCTGTCAGGGGAAGTCCAGAGATGTCATCCAATCAACCTGACTGTCCAGCTCTCTATCACAACATTAGTGAGGGCACCCTCATCTCCTAGGAGACAGGCTATAGAGCCACAGAGGTATTTTTGGACTGACGGCGAGAGAAGAGATTGAGGACTTGTTTCCTTCCTGCACTCTTTAGATCAAGCTTGAGTGATGCAGTTCTTCACTGGAAACAAGGCTGTAGTGTTTTATAAGCATTAGCCTCTAATAGAGAAGGAGACCTAATTCACCAGATTGGAGTTTATTGTGTTCCATCCATTTCTGGGAGATTGAGAGTCCTGTTCTGCCTTCAGCACCGTCTGGCCAGAAATGACAGCCATGAATGGTGTGTTAGCCTGTTTCCTCCATGGTCCATTTTCACTGGAACAAAGCCAGAAACAAGCAGTGCGAGTAAGGGAGAGAGGGAGTGACAGAGTCTGTGTTTGTGCACATTCTCCCTCTGTGGCTTGTCGTCGGTCTGGTACACAGAGTTCCACCTGGCACTACTTCACAAACACACATGTATAAAGACTACACAGAGCATACTTCAATGCACAGTCAGCTTTGAGTGGTGTGTGAAAGAGACACTAGGAGCATTTTGCTCTCAGTCAAATAGAATGAGCAAGAGCACACGAGCACACACATGCACACGCACACACACACACACACACACTGCCAAATACACATAACAGTTCTACCCTGCATTCAGAGCCACAACGAAATAGGAAAGATGCAGAGGAGTGTTGTGTTTTTAGAGTCAAATTTCAGGGATGGAAATTGTTGGTCAGAATACAAAATTGTGCATATACAATGTGTAGATCAGACTACTATGATGTTGGTCATGGATATTCAGGATCTCCAGTGGGCAATTCCCAGTATTCTTTTTGACCCCCCTGACCTCCTGTAGCATCACTATTAGACCAAAGTTTAGACAAAATATATATATTAATCCAATGAAAGCTTTGTATTACATTTACTTAGCATATTATTTCCTTATAATTTGTGAACACTCTCTATTTGAGATAGTCCACTCCGGTATGATCATCACCAGATTGTTTATTTTTAATTCTAAAAGCAAGATACTGTTGTGTAGTGGCAAAATTTCCATTGAATTTGTTGTAGTTGTAGTTCCTGTTCCTGTTAATTCCTGTTTCCAAATGCTGATTGAGTGAAATGATGTGAGTCTGGCACTGGAACTTAAACACTGGATAATCATAGCTTTAGTTTTTGACAACACAGCTTAAAACTGTGTTTGGATTTGATGACATTTGTATGGCCTTTTCATGCTGCACAGAAAATTAATCTTTCCCATTTTAGGCATTTCATGAGATTTCCTCTGATGCCACCCTGAGGACAAAATGAATAGAAGTAGTCCTAACACGTGTCCTCCTAACTGTTGTCTGTGATTGTTTATCATTTACTCAGATACTTTAATCAACTGTACTGTGCACAGATCACTGAACACATCTTTAATTAAGACCAACTGTGATGTTCATTTTTGATTTTGATTATATTATTTTTGGCAAACACTTGAGATGTCAGTGCTTGTTTGAAATATGTTTAGAAACCTTATATGTGATAACTGCACAATTACCTACTGCTTCATTTAATACTCTTTCCAGCAGTGGGAATTTGTTGATCGGTCTTCACTTTTATAATAGTGCTAACAGTTTGTCAACTGTTTAAGAGTAAATGAGAGTAAAGGTTTATCTAAATGACCTTTATGCCAGGAGCATAAGGAATCTAATAATATTTTCATTTTTCATAATGATCATTTTAGTAATGAGACGTTTCTTTGTTTCCCTCTAAATATGCGTGTTTGTGTGTCTCTCCAGAGAAATTCCAGTCTGTCTGGGAGCACAAGGGGAATATACCAAGTGTCCGACAGGCGTTCCTCCCCCAGCACAGGGTAAGTCAGTACCCCGCTTCTTACATTTACATATTACTGAAGGAATATTAATAATCCATCCAGAGGGCCACTTTGTCATAAGGGGCTTTGTGGTACAAGTGTAGACGCTAACTTACTGATGCACTTGATCATTCAGAAATAAAGCGTGGTTATCCAGAATCTTAAAATCTATATTAAAGTATATGTGGCTTACTGTAATTAGAAGCCTTGGGTAATAATGACAACATTAATATATCGCTAAATGTTCAGCAGTTTAGGGAGTTCTGACAGGTCTGTCTCTCATCTGTTTGTCTGTGTGAGAAGAAAGCACATTTTTTGGTCCAGCTGGAAATTTAGTAGCTCTCGGCTGTCGAATGAATTCGGTGCACCTCATCTTTCTTGCCTAGTAAAAGCTGCTGTAGTGAAACACAATCTGTCACTTCTGTGGAAATATAACAGAACCCCTGGAGCCCCAGAGCTTTTAACCACCATCTTCTGTGCTGGCTGCCACTGGCCTGTGGGGTACAACTTGTCAGTCCTGTGTATAAATGTTTGTAAGTACAGCAGTCGCAATCCTAGCACCCTGGAACAACAATGAAGAGCACCATAGTTAGAACCTGTTTCATGTCTGCCACTTTAATATATATATATATAGACTTATAGTATTTAGGATTCTATAACATCATCTCAGTGATAGTAATACAGCAACAGACAGTACACAGTAACAGGTTTACTGAATGCAGTTTAACACTGAGAATAGCATGTGTCCACCTGTTTTTCTGTCGTTTCATGCAATGACATAAGATACTTGTGTGTAGTACATACTGTATGTGATGGAATAACTCCCATTATTAGTCAGAGAGTCTCACTGAGTGCAGTGCTGAAATGCAGGTTGCACGTCGCTCTCCATGAGGTGTGACTGAAGTATTTCTGGGTCTCTGCTGGAGTTTTCAGATGCATGGCCATGCCATAATACTCTGACTAACACAACTGTCATCCCAGTTGGTACAGTATGTGAATGTCTCCTAACCTGACGTCACACAGAACATATCAGGCATTCCCCCATTGAATCACCAATGGCACAACACACACACAGAGGCCTGACTAAAGCCTTCTGTCTCAGATAATTATTAGCTCTTCATCTGGGATCAACATATTTTTGCCACTAGTTGTAGTACAGGTCATAATCTCAAGTGTGGAACAGATTTAGTGATTTATTGATACTGACTTTACCAGATAGAGAATCATTAGTCTACATGAATCAATTCCACCTCGAAATGCCTCAGACATTTTGCTTTTTTAAAATATTTTGGACCACTTTAATGGCCACACATTTTACATATTAGATTTTTTTAATACAAGTTGTAACCAGTTTGACATGCATGGATCTCATCAAATATATGAGGATTTCTAAATCTGTTAATTTTCACATTCATTTTCAAACAACTAAAAACCTCTAAAGTACAGTAATCCATCACTTTTTTTCCAGTTGCATGAGAGTGATACAATTAGAACTTTAAACTTTACAGGCATGTTAAGGGCATTCTCTTCATTTTGATTTGTCCATTAGGAAACCATATGAGTAGTGAGATTATTGCATTATTGTGTATTTACTCATTAGTGATCCTTGGATGTACATATTGAAGTCATTATTTAGCCATTGTAAACCATAAGGTTATCATGTTTGAGACCAGTGCATTACATTTTGATACTGCTGACAAAGCACTATTATCAAGTTACTGCTTTACTGCTGGCTCAGTAGACTGTAAGTTTTCTCGCATAACAGAAACATAATAGATGTTAAACCCATAAACAGCACTGTTTTGGTTTTATATTGTTTAAATTCAGATTTGTGGCTCAACATATATTTCATCTCCTGGTACATCCATGTCACTTGCAAGTATTGATAAGTGTACCCTGCAGTATCACCCATGATTCTTTCTTATATGTATTCCTGAACCAATTTTTGCAGATGGTTTGATTCTCTTTATTATGATGAGAGAAAAAAGACTGCTGAGAAGAAAGAAACAGAAAAAGAAAAAAAGACATGTCCTACTTTTTGAGAGGCTGATATTTGTAACTGCTCATTACTTCTGTTGGTTGAAAGGTTATTATTTTAAGTACTATACTAGTAAAGTATGAAAGCCATTCTATTCTACTATGAATCCTATGAACTGCAGCTGCTCCATGCCAGTCATTCAGTACTGTACCTTTTAGCTTTTTGTTGAGACATCGTTTAGTGCATCTACCTCTCTCATATAAAATACTCACAATGCTGATTTTCTCAGGAGAAACAATGTTAAACTGTGTAGTGAAGTATTTATTGTAACAAGTAATCAAAAGGTTCCCCAAAGGACTTACAGCAGGTGTAATAACGCAACCTTTTATGTTTGCAAGAGGCTGTTATGTGTACTGTGGTTAATGTGAATGTGCCATTATATTTTTATAATTAAGTTCATTATAGAGCATAAAGATCAAGAGAAGGAACCTCTGCAAATCTCTCTACGTAATGAGCAAATATTTAAATCTCTCAATATGTGTCTTAAATATAAAATATGGTTGTAAAATTCCTGTAGCTGTTTGCATTCAACTACTACCTTTTACTGTAATGAAAGGTAAACATGTTTGGAGTCACTGGCATCCACAATATTAACTATTTTAACTATTGACAGTACATCATGATTAAACTGAGTTTCATGAGGCATTTTTACTTTTTCCATTTAAAAAACGAAAATAGCAAAAATAGACCTCAAGAGCTCTTCAAACACCCACCTTTAGCTTGGTTGTGATATTTTGATGGTGCATCATGAAAAGATTCAAAGCATAGTTCAAAATTTTGGAAATAAAAACAAAATATGTATCTGTACAATAGTTATGAAACTAAAGTCAGCAGACTGTTAGCTTTGCTTAGCATTAAGACTGAAAACATGAAGAAACAACTAGCTTGACTCTGTCCAAAAATAACAAAATCATCCTACAAGCACCATTCACTTATTATGCAACACATACCACACACCAGATTTTCTGTTTACCTTCATTTAATTAATAATGTGTATCTTGTTGTAACTGCATCTGCCCATTTCTATTCTTGATTATGTTTTATATCTTGTTTTATTTTATTTTGACATCTGAGATGCAATGTAAATGAATGTTGCCTTTACTCTAAAGCTCACTATTTAACATTCAGGCCAACAATTTATACCTTGTTGGCTTAATCCATAAAAAGAAAGAAAAGACGAAGTGCAAAATAACAGGTTGTGGTTTTTCCAGGGATTAAGTGAAGGACTGTTTCTTGGATGTCTCCTCTGCATTGTGCTTGCCTGCATGTTTACATAACTTAACAGTACTTTGGCCTTTCATATGAAAATCAATGAGATTCAAAAGAGCTTGCTGGTAAATTTTGTTATGTATGGACAGAGCGAGGCAGGCTATTTTTTGGAGTCTTTATGCTAACCTAAGCTACTGTAACTGGTTGTTGTTGCTTTATATTTAATGAGAGTGAAGGTGAGCGCGATATTGATTCTCATCTGTCTGCAAGAAAATCAATACAAATATTTTCCAAAATGTGAAACTAATGATAATAATATTTGATTATTATGTTTTCAGTCTGCATTTGTGCTGTACTTTCCTCTCCTTTCCTGCAGAGCATCAGGGCGGATAAAGTCTGTCTCACAGGGCTCTGGAGGTTACGACAGTGACAGCGTCGAGATGCATCCCATGGACGATTGTCCCGAAGCTCAGTACTATCACATGCAGTGCCGGCTGAGTGAGGGGGGTTACGAGCGCTCTCCTGGATGTAGTGGGGGTGGCTCAAGAAACTGGGGTCTCCGTAAGCAGGCCATCCAAAACTGGCAGCGGCGACCTTACAGGAACAGCACTGAAGGCGAGGAAGGGGATGTGTCAGATGTGGGCTCACGGACCACTGAGTCTGAAGTGGAGATGTGGGAGCAGGAGAGGAGAGCTGTGGCTGAAGTCCAGCAGTCTGCTGCACCCTATCCCCATCACGGCAGAGCAGGATACCACCCTAACACAGGTAATGTGTTAAAAAGAGCAGTAGAACTGGTGAGTCTTAGAAATCCACATACATCCACAAGGCCTTGAAATGACTCCCTTAAAAGCAGGGTTAATTTGAGTTGCAGCCGATGTAATGTTGCCAGAGACCAAAGCTCAGTGTACAAAACAAGTGTTGATCAGCCCTGAGGACCCATATACAGTGGGTACGGAAAGTATTCAGACCCCTTTAAATACATTTAAAGGGGTCTGAAAATAAATTTGCAAAAATTTCTACATTTCTGTTTTTTCTGTCAAGATGGGGTGCTGAGTGTACATTAATGAGAAATAAAATGAACTTTTTTGATTTTGGCAAATGGCTGCAATGACACAAAGAGTGAAAAATTTAAAAGGGTCTGAATACTTTCCGTACCCACTGTATGTTGCATTGGTAGACACAACAATCTAAACACTTCATAAAAAATAACTTCACAAACATTCCTACACTGTTAATCTAGTGTTTACATGTGTATATGTGTTATCTATGTATATAAACTGTATATACACAAATCCACCTTTGTTGCTTTGATTGCAGTTATGATTTACCACCTAAAGTCTTTTTTTTTTTTGAGTATGTAATGGCAGTTGTAGATGATGAATTAAAAGTCATATATTGCATTCCTACAGTCTCGTTCTGTGAGATGCTCTGGTAGACAACATATTTATATTTTGTAAAGTACTACATGACTGTTGTCTTCTCTCCTCCTAAGCTTTGCAATCTACTGTAAAGTATGACTGAGCCAAGTTTGACATCCAGTCATGCCTGCACATTTCTCCATGTCCGCCACAGATTGTACATCTCTGTCC
The DNA here is from genome assembly GCF_900324485.2 of Mastacembelus armatus. Lineage (NCBI taxonomy): Eukaryota > Metazoa > Chordata > Actinopteri > Synbranchiformes > Mastacembelidae > Mastacembelus > Mastacembelus armatus. The sequence continues at coordinate 8,614,888 of NC_046633.1, forward strand.
TAACTTTCTGGCTTGCTCAGATCCTTAAACTCACTGTGGCTGCCCTCCATTTTTCTCCACCTGCTGTGGAGTTTTTACAGACCCAGGCAGCCTGGGGAAGGTCTAAATGGAGCCAGGGCCTTATGACAAATTTGTATGAACTGCCGCGACTGACCTATTAAATCAAAGATTTTTCTCATGTAGCACTCATGTTACTGGCATTTCTCGCTTCTGACGTAGTTCTCCTTATTGGGAGAGTCTCTGCCAGGTTTAATCAGATGGTATGTATCGACAAGCACACAGTTTTTTCTCAGCATGTAATACACAGCTTGGCTCTTTTAGCTCATTTGGCAGTCTTGAGCGTAGGTGGTGTGTGTTTGTGAGAGAGAAAAAAGAGGAAAAGAGTGAGAGTGTAAGCAGTGGTTCATAGCCCTGATGGTTTTGAGCGGACACCTTCCAAGGCCAAAGATGAAATGAGTCATCAGGAGCAATCTTGCTAGAGAGGAGGAATAAGCAGCAAGAAAAAAAGCCAGGCTTGTATTGGACCCATGGTATCGGCAAATAAAAAGCAATAGAGAGAGTAAAAAGATAAAAAGAGAAGAAATAATTATGTAATCTCATTTATTGTTATATTGAATGTTGGCGCCACCATGTGACAATTTTTTTTTTAAACATGGTTTAAATGGCCTGAACCTGTTTGATCTGGAGAAATTTCCTGTAGGACACTGGCTTTTCTGCGTTAACGCAGTAAGATAGATTTCTTCTAGTGTAACAGAATCTACTAAAAGATGCAAATTGTCCTCAAAAATATACAAAACATCTGCAAAGAGGTGTTTCTGGGAAACTGTTGTCTGTAAAAACCAAAGAAAAAAGCCATCCCCAGCTCAGATCAAAACAGTACAGTAAATAACAGTACATTATGTTATATATCACCAAGCTGCAATGCTTATACAAATAAAAGCTGATGCCAGATCCACTTAAAACCTTGATACACAAGTCTGCACTGCCACTTCCTCTATTAATGACCACAAACATCCAGCATCCATCATAGTTTTGCTGCAGTTCATGATAGATTATGACTCAATGCGCCCTTGAGCACAGATAAAAAGTAAAGGTTCCCCACCCATTAGAAGTTCCCTTATTAAAAAAAGACAGACACCAATAGTTAAAAGGCACACTTATTTATCTTTATGGTCATTTTTCATTTCTTTATTGTTTTGTGTCTCTTTTTGGATATTTTACATATGAGATTACATATGAGCCTCCTGACCCCTCTGCCCTGTTCACTCATCCATCAATGATGAATGAATATACAGTAAAGAATAAAATGATCAAAAATCATCTCTTTGTTTTAACTTGAGTATCCCACTCCAACTCTCTGTTAAATACTGGCTAATTGTTTTTACAGGTCGGTCAGAAGCAGTCTACAGCAAGCCATGTCGTCATGAAAAGAGTCCATCCAAATCCAACAAGGTGATCAGTCCAGAGATTCTGAAGATGCGTGCAGCTCTCTTCTGTATCTTCACCTACTTGGATACTAAAACGCTGCTGAGAGCTGCTGAGGTCTCCCGTGACTGGAAGTTCGTAGCTCGCCACCCAGCTGTGTGGACCAGAGTCCTTCTGGAGAATGCCCGCATTTCTTCCAAGGTAGATACAGAACACAAATTACTAAATTGTATGCAATCTATTGTAATAACAATGTAATACCATTTAATTCATTTAACGTTGGTCTTTCCTGTGTATCATGAAGGTTTAACAAAATATACCATATTACTTTCTCAGTTCTTGAGCACATTATCTCAGTGGTGCACTCAGACTCACTCCCTCATCCTGCAAAATCTCAAACCACGACAACGAGGCAAAAAGGAAACCAAGGAGGACTACCTTAAAAGCACACGGTGAGATTTTACAGCATATTGTGGTGCAACATATTGAACTTTGTGACATGTTAAATGACTCCTCAAACAGTGACTGAGAAGAACCCAACCAGAGGACCATAATCACACTGACAATTTTTTGCTATGTGATTATAATGAGCTTATAAAATCTTTTTTTATTATAAGTGGAGGTTTTATGAGGATAGAAATGGTCTGCTGTAGCTTCAAGCAGCTCTTCAGTTGTTTTGGTGATATACTGTCTCTTGCATACAAATATTTTACAACATTTGAAGAAATGGTAAACGGTTCTCTTCTGATGGGCAGGAGAATTGCTTCCTCTGCCCGAGGCTATCTTTTCTTATTGACCTTTGCTTACATCTCCTCTGAAGTGGCTGTCTGGAGGAGGGTCTGGAGGCGTTGTTGAAGGCCACAGGGAGCAACCTGCTGATACTTAAGATCTCACACTGCCCCAACCTGCTGACTGATCGCTCTCTCTGGCTGGCCAGCTGTTACTGCCGAGCACTGCAGGCTGTAACCTACAGGTAGACCAGTATATCTCGGTCTTATTTATTTGAAAAATCTACAAATCTACATCATCATTTTTTTTTCTGCACTGGATTTAAGTGTTAAATATACAGTAACAAATATATGCAATATAACCATAAATTCTAGGAGTGCCACAGACCCAGTGGGTCAGGAGGTAATCTGGGCTCTTGGAGCAGGTTGTAGAGACATCATCTCCCTACAGGTGGCACCACTACACCCATGGTAATAAGTAGAGAGAGAAATATCCATGCTCTGTGTGTTGTAATAACTGTACTGAATTCAAATCAATGTACATGGGATTTTATGTGATGCCTTCTGTTTCAGCCAACAGCCTGCTCGTTTCAGTAATCGGTGTCTGCAGACTATTGGACGCTGCTGGCCACACCTCCGCGCTCTCGGTGTGGGAGGGGCTGGATGTGGCATTCAGGGACTGGCCTCACTGGGTAAACATAGCTTGTAAAACAATAATTCAGCACACAGTTAGTTCTGTACTAGTGATTTTTGGCAACAATTAAAATGTATTATTCATCATTAATTCATAAATAATTATAAGTCAGATACTGTCACACTGCCTTCAATGCACTGTGCTGCATATGCTGAAATTCTCAGGATAGATGAGAGAAGGAAATTGTATCACTGTGTAGGCCTCAACCTTGAACCTTGAGCTTGTTTCTGTTTCTTTCTGTAATATATTAATTCATATTTTAACACTATAAAAGTAAATCTATTTATATATGCAGTGTTTTCATAGCAGTATGTGTCTCAGCCACAGTAGGTCCTTAAATACAAACAAGCTTTTATGTGCCATAACATTTGCTGAGTAGTTCACATTGTTGTGTTATGTCTCTCCTGCCTCTCCATCTGTTTATTCCCTTTCAAACTGTGCCCACCCCTCCTCCCCAACTCCAAATATCAGCGAGGAACTGCATGCGTCTGCAGGTGCTTGAGCTGGACCATGTGAGTGAAATCAACCAGGAGGTGGCAGCAGAGGTTTGTCGTGAAGGCCTCAAGGGTCTGGAGATGTTGGTGCTCACTTCCACACCAGTTACTCCAAAAGCCCTGCTTCACTTTAATAGTGAGTTTAAACACTACTATGCTAATGCTGGAATGGTTGGTCTACTTACTGAAATCATGTTATGCATATACACTATTTTACATTTAATATTGTTGCTCTGGTTTAAATTGTGTTGCACATTTTGCTCTAAATGTACCATGTGTCTCTTCAGCATTTGCACACTTTGGGTTGAAACAGAGGAAATTTGTGTCATGCAAAACTATACTATTATACATTTAAAAACATACCCCCGAATACAGTAGTTAATGATGCCTAAATCCTCCTTCCACCCATTTAGGTGTTTGCCGCAGCCTGAAGTCCATCGTGGTCCAGATCGGTATAGAAGACTACTTTGAAGATCCCAACAGTCCTGAAGCTAGAAAACTGTTTGATGAGATGGTTAACAAGTTGCAGGTAACAGCACATTTGTCTCTCAGAATAAACCATATACTGTTGCTGTTCAGGCTGCTAATTCCTGTGAGCTGATGACACATACAGTATCAATGGAAAACTGGGAAGATGAGGCAGAAACCTATTTTAACATATGAAATTTTTAATGTATCAGTCAGGCTGAACTTTAATTTTCAAATGAGCAGACCTCCTTAGCTGCTGCAACCACATAACCAGTATTTTGGGTGCATACAACAGGTCCCTGGAGTATTGCCGCACTGTACTGTATGTGCAGTACATGACTAATAGTTAATCTTATATTTGTTCAGAGGCTAAGGTGCATCTATCTTTGTTTCATCTACACACCATTTAAATCATGACTCAGTCCATGAAATCCCATTGATCGTCGGTTGTGGATGTGCAGCTGCTAAGTCACCAGTGCACAGGCTCATTGTGAGGGCTTGGGTCATTCTCATAACTGACCACAAACAAACAGAGATGGAAAAATATGTGTGAAATCCCAGGTTTTATTTATGTTTTCGTTTTATGAGTCAGTTTACACTGTGTTCTTGGATTTTACACTTAACATGGTGGGGTTGCTCACAGTAGTTAGGTAACCTCTCCAAAAGCTGCAAACAGCTATGATTTATTTTTATCTCTGCCTCTTCAGGTTTGCTGTGAAAAGAAAGCCACAAATGTTTAAACATCTCTTTTTTTTTAGGCAGGTTCTGTAGAGAGGTTAGGGTTGCACTTCAATGCTTTCCGGTTTTTTATAGCTTCCAGTTACAGTGCACACTTACTGCTAATGGATGAAAATATAAAACCATAAAAATAGTGGGACAGAAATAGAATACTAACTTTCTGATATTTGAAGACAAAACTGTACACTGGTTGCTTCTAAAGAAATGAGATTTTGGTATCCTTTCCTCACTTTTTTTAGGCGCTCAAGAAGAGACCCGGCTTTTCCAAAATCCTCCACGTGAAAGCAGACAGTCTCTGCTAACATCACTTGTACAAGTACTTCATGTCTTGGAGAGAAGCTATCTTGGCTCCCGTCAATACGAAAAACCCAACTCCATGGGGTTGAATGCGTCTGCAGCACCAACCAAAACAACAGAAGATTGCCATGATGAACCAGGGCCCAGGCTCAACATGCATACTCCACAAGTACAAACCTGCAAATGGAAAAAAACAAATTTATTTTCCTGTAGGGCAAATCAAAATCTCCTTTAATGTTGATTATAACAGAAAGCAAGTCAGGAGGCTCATTTGAACTAACAATGGCACTAGAGTATATGTAAGATGAAGGGCCGGATTTAAACTTTGCAGACTCAAAAAAAAACCCTAAAAAACTGTGAGATAACTCCATCTAAGATGTGTTTTGCTTTTACCGTTAATAACGGATCATGTTGTCGCACAGTGCCAGATCCTTTCCTTGAAAACCCCTGGAGCCAGGTGACAGCACTATATTTAACTGTCTGCATCTACATTATGCTTGACGTAAAAAGCCGAGACTACCTTCAACAGCAACAACGCGTGGGCAGGAGCACATTATACAGCTTTCATACTTCACAGACTAGAACAGTAGATGGTGGTAGGTTTTAAAAATTGTAGACATTTGAGTTCCTGAAGAGATCTTGAGTGATCTCTCATTATTCAAAGGTAAGAGTCAGGAGTTTATGTTTGTGTGTGTGTGTGAGCGAATGCATAAATAGACTGAGAATTGAATGAATGGTTTTCATTCGGCCTGTCCTGGCCTGCTGTATGTCAAAACTGGACAATGGCAAACGTTCAGCATTTACTGCTTCCACCCAGAACAGAAACATGCTGCAGCAGTGAGAGCAAGGACGGCTTCCCCTGAAACACACAGACCTTGACAGTCTTCTAGCCGCTGCATGGCAACGATGCATTTTCCCTCTTCTACCATCTTCTGCTTCCTCATGTGAACAGGATCATCATCACAAGCCTGAAAGTGTGTTCAGTTGTTGTAGAATTTCCAGATCTGTTGAGAGGACAGTATCCAATATCAGTCTTCAATAAGGCTGGGCGATGATCTGTAATTCATTTCTCTCAAAAAGCGGTGCCATTTATAACAGTGTCTGTCCTCATTCCAGTGAGCGTTTTCTCCAATGTGCCATTAATGCGGGAAAAGGGACCATGTAAGGCAGATGTTTAATCTCTTCAAATCAAAAGTAACTTACCGGTATTTGATTTGAGTGTAAGCATCTCTTACTCAACAGAAGCATTTGTGTTTCATATGGAACATGGTCTGCAGGTTTCTAGAGGTGTTTTAGTCTTTATATATCATGAGAGTTTCATACTTGACCACTCTGGACAGTGCCATTCTTATTTATAGGGCTTATCATGGTTGAATCCTTATAGTCTTTTATTTATTCAGCTGATGTCCTGTGGCTCCCTCTGCTGGTGTTGTCATGTACTTCCACAGTTGATAGCCAGCTGGCGTGATGTGACGCTTGGGAGTATGAGCTTTACAATTGTGCAGAACTCAAAATCAAGAGATCAAGTCTCCAGTATCACCTCAAATTGGCACAATTCTTGGTCAGAGTTCAGTGTACGTGTAGAAAATCTCAAGAAGCACGAGTAGCAGCTCCAACACCCTTTAAAGGGGAGCTTCACCAATTTTACTGGTATTTTTTGTGGTCTGTGAAAAATTTTGTGGGGCTCTGCAGGAGCATTGATAAGTATAAGAAAACAACCTTGATGTACTAAAGGTTATCTCAACTTGGAGCTATAGGGTGGGTGTTTACAAGGCAGGGCACTTCATATAAATCAAAAGGTGGTGTAGGGAAGGGTAAGATTTTTGGAGCTTGACCCCTACTATGGACCAAAAGAGAAAAGATACGTCTTTTTCTGCTGCACTAATTTTTAAACCTTTCTTTCTAACAAAGCCCCCCAATCTTGATTCATTAAAGTACAATACTAAATCCCTGGACAGAGGTCCTGTTAGGTGCTTACAATCATGTTGATTCTATAAAATTGTGCACACAATGTTAAAACAGGCACATCATGGGAAAAGATCACGTCACTTCCCTTGCAACACATCAAGGCAGGTTGCTTAACAAGTTGTTCACTTTTCCTTGCACATCTCATTTGTCTCTACAACAGAGCTTAACATTCATGGGTGGAGTGTGCAAGAGGGCAAGGTTAGAGTTTCCAGGAATGGTAATTTTCCATGTAGGCTTTTTAAAATTCCAGACTCGATGATGAGGTCGTTAATGGCTGTTTTTGGCCTCTGCCTAATAGTAAATAATATATATGAAGATTTGTGTAGCTCATTGTAGTAATAATGTCCCAGGTCAATATGTGAGAACAGTTGTGGATGTCCATTGCTTCATGTTCTTCCAGTGGTGCATATTATTATCCAACACTGCTACTGATTGTCATTTTGGTTTCATTGAGGAAAATAGGTTTGTGGGAAACTTTGCTGTCACAATAGAGAAAACACAAAAAGCACTTGCTGATTTTGAGTTTTAGACAATCCTGCCTTCGCTATCAGCTAATCTGTACATAATGTTTGTATAAAAACAAAAACAAGAAAAAAAGGACCAACATTTGATGTTATATAATATTAAGGTCATAACTATGAGTGGAAAAAGTTGAAGTTTACAGGTCTTCATTCTGTAAGCACTTTCTCTCCAAAGTTGAATGAAAGATAAACATAGAGAATTATATTATGTATTCCAGTAGTGTTGAACTTGCAGTTGTGTATTAGATACTTTATATTAAATGTGCATCAGAGTCATATAGAGATGGAAATTATTTAAGAGGATAAAGATGATAATTCAGCTATTTATTTCTATAAAAGAGCGATGTGTATAATGTTGGCATGTTTGTGTTCAAGCATCAATCATTAAGTTGCCTTCTTAACTGTTCTGCTACTGTGGCAAGAAAATTATTAGATGTTTAAAGAGCTTTGATTGCCTGCAGGTTAATACTGTTTCTCTTTATTTGATCCAGTCTGTTGTTGCACTAGTGAGAAAAAAATATATATTTCAGATGTTTATTATAACAGTGTTGTTTTTAATGTTCAGCTATTTCTCAGTATTTACAAAAAATGATGCACTTTTTTCTCTGGAACACTTTTATCGGCCTGTTGATAAGTTTAGTCAGAGGCGACTGGTTTGTGACAGCGAGATGCCCGATGGAGTCTTGTCATGGTACAGAAATGACTGTTCATGTACAGCTTTGGCTTCATGAGAAGATGACTTTGGAAACACGGCGATAACATGCAAACTTCTATAAGTGAACAGATGTAAAGTTTGCCACCTGTCTCATTGTTTTTGAAAGACTGAACCTGAATCAACTGCATTCCAGTGCTTTTTTAGGTTTGTTGCCAGTTTGACTTTATGCTCACCTCTGTTTTGTTTTTGCATCATACTGTAGATTTCATGCTCACACCAACAATACTTTGCTTTACTGTAAAAATGGACCTGCTGAAGCTACTCTGAAATTGCAGCTTAGAGTTGCCAAGTATGCCATAAAAATGTTTTGGCTTACATCTGAACCGTTTGCCTCTTCAAACATCCACCTTACTCATTTCAAATTTATTTTATTGATTCAAAATCTAAAGCATCATCTTTAAACCAGAGTGCTTCCTCATTAACATTTCATGATTCTTAAAATCAAGTTTTATTTTTTCCTTTTTGCACAATTACACAATTCATCATTACTGTGCAATTGAAAAAAAAAAACAGTGTATGAGTGTTCATGTACATCTCTGTACATATGTTATGTGTGAATGATTGTACTCTGCCCATTCATCTGAATAGTATTTTACACATTACCTCAACACTTATCTGGGCAACTAAGTGTGCAGTTTGTCTGTAATTTTTCTTTTTTGACTGCCATCAGCAGGTATGCCAGTTCATCCATGAACTTCATCCTTGTTACCACAACAAGATGGTTTTTGTTGCTGGAAAAAAAAAAAAAAAACTTTCCCAAATAATGTTCAGCCTTCTATGATGACTGCAATAGATGGAAATGTTTTACAACTCATTTTCACCCATTTGTTGTCATCAATAAAATTGCTTTAAATTGTACATATTCAGATTTTTAACTACTTTGTGTAGTCTCTTTTAACAAATAAGCTTGTCAAGCATTTTTTTTACGTTAACCATTTCTTTAGTAAATAGCAGTTCCAATAAAGACAACATATGCTGAAGAAGGCCACAACAATAAACATGAAGAGGATAGACTCCTCACAGTGCAGGCATTTAACAGCAAAAGTAAGAGGTCGGATGTATAGCAACTAATGCTAAAAAGCAATGTTTTCTCTCTTGCTTTGATAAAAAAGTGAATGTGTAAAAGATTTAGTGCCATCTAGTGGTGGGATTGAAGAATGCAACCTTCTGAGCATGCCCAAGGTAGGGTATGATAGCTGTCACCTTTAAAACAGAACAAGATTCCCTGTCTAGAGCCAGTGTGTGGTTTGTCCATTCTGGGTTACTGTAGAAACATGGCTGCCTTCGTGAAAAGACACCTACACCCTATGTCAATTAAAAACATTAAGAAAATTCAACAGTTATTAGTTATTATTAGTGACTACACACTAATGCTAATACATTATTATATTCCATTTCTGCTAATAGATGGCTCTAAATGTTACACATTAAACCTTTAACAACTCCAAAACACAATTGTCAGTGTCTGTCAGTGGTGTTGGAGTCAGTCTGCTCCCTGGTGGTCCTTAATACAGCTTTAATACAGGATTCCAGGTTGTCAATTACGTATTGCTGATTTTTCTAAATTGAACTAAGCAAAAAGTGTTAACCTCTATCCAAAGATTCTTTACTGTAAATCATAACTTCTTCGTAGTCAGTGTTTCAATCTGACTCTGCTAATTATTTCACAATATTATTTGTTTGTATTTCTTTGCAAGGTCAGCGTATACCAACTGTTCAGTCTCAGCTGAGAGGAAAGAATAATAATGGCAGATGTGGCAACGAAAACATGCACGTGCAGTGATGCAAAACACCAAGTAGGTCATGATACAGTATTGACCTGTTTTCTGTGGGACTTTTAGGCACTGGTGGTTTGTGTTGGCAACCAGGGTACATATTTGCATGTATGATTGTAAAGAACTGGGAATTTACACGCCACACATGAGTCTGTGTGCCTTTTCCTTATAACTTCAACTTCTAATAGAGTTTATGGAGTCTTTAAATGTGTCAGTTTAACATTATCTACCACATTAAATGCTCAATTTATTTACAAAAAGATATTTTCTTCTTTTTTACTGAATGAGCTGTGCAGAATTTTAGATTAATTTGGCAACATTTTAAAATCTATGTAAATAGGTAAATATGTGGATTTGTATTGGGAGCAGTATATCTGTATCAGTATCAGTAGTGAACGGCATCTTAAAAATACATTAATAGCAACATGTCTTTTCAACACTGTCTATTCTGCGTAATGATTCATTTCATAAATTATGGCAAAAATAATTTTTTAAATATTTGTGATTTAAATGAAAAGAAATGCAATTGATTTATATTGGTGAGAAATAAGCACTGTTGCCTCACGGCATGAAGGTCGTGGGTTCACATCCCGGCCTTTCTGTGTGTTTGCATGTTCTCCCTGTGCTTGCGTGGGTTTACTCCGGGTACTCCGGTTTCCTCCCACAGTCCAAAAACATGCATGTTAGGTTGATTGGTGACTCTAAAACTGCCCGTAGGAGTGAGTGTGAGTGTGTGAGGTTGTCTGTCTTTGTGTGTCTATATGTGGCCCTGTGATGGACTGGTGACCTGTCCAGGGTGTACCCCTGCCTTTCACCCAAAGAGAGCTGGGATAGGCTCCAGCAGATCCCCGTGACCCTGAGCCAGGAAAAGCGGGTATAGAAAATGGATGGATGGATGGATGGTGAGAAATACTGGTTACTTCTTATGTTTAATAATTCATGATAGTAAAATAATCAGTTACATGTGTATATAAAGAATACTTAAATGATCAGTTCATCATAAAAGGTGATAAGTTATAAAATACCAGTTGTAACCTCTATCACAGTATTTGTCTAAGTGTGCTGGTAATAAATGTCTTTGCATTAACCTTGTTATGTTCAAACCCAGAAGACTGTGACCTCACATATATGAAACACATGAAAACACCATCAAGTCCAGATTGAAGGAAATCATCTTTAAAAAATAGTGTTTCCTGGTGTAATGAGCAGTGTGTTTCGCCTTGACATTGAAACAGATTTACCTTCTCTGCCCGTTGAAACAGATTCACCTTCTGCTGACAGCTGCACTTGAATGGTTAAGTCCTCTGCCTCTGCAGGCTCACGTGTTCTCCTGCTGGACCTGGACTCCTGCCAGAACTTTGTCCCTGTTTCTCCCTCTGTGGTTTCCAACTGTCTGAATGAAGGAGGAGGGTGAGTACAGTGCCAAAAGACAACTAAGTTTCAACTGCCCTGTACACAGATTCACAATGTGCAACAATCCCCATAGACAAGTTGATTTGTTGAATAAATAATAAATAAATTTCACTAATCAATGTTTTTTTAAATTTCAAATAAGTCTAATGTCAAGGTGTAATTTGATGCATGTTCATAGTGATCAAATTTTGCATCTATCTGCAGAATTTTATTTTTTACTTGTTTTAGGAGGGTAAACTTTTATAATTGTTATTTTAATGTTAATGCCATCCAGGGCAGATGGAGTTAGGCCACTACCTGGTTAGGACAAACACTTAGCAGCTTATGACATTTTAATGAAATGTGGGAACAAACACAAAAGTAAAAGAAGAATTGTTGGAGTGTCCACAAACATGCCCCCATATGAATACTAATGCTGCTCCGTTGGATTTTCTTTTTTCTCATGTCAGATGTCCAGAAAAAATTGTTTATTTAAGTGCGGACAGTGATTTAATAGTGTCCTGGTCTTAATAAGGGACATTTCTTTTAATAGACCCATCCAAAGCAGCAGAACCATGCGTAACCATGCCCTAATCATGCCCTTCAGCAAAATTAAGCACATTGAGTACCCTGGGTTTATTATTTTGGATTTAGTTTCAGCTTTAGGGCATTGAGGCTAAAAAAATATGCTAAAACCCAATTTCTTATAACTGTGAAATAAGTTGGTAATAGAGTAGGTAGGGAACAAGCACAGTACTTTACACTGTTGCTGACTGAAACTTTTCAGCCACTGGTTGTGTTTGTCTCTGGTGAAGCGGATTAACACTGTTGTCTAACAGAAGCAAGTACTGGGTTTAGGTCTGTACCAAGACCATCTGTCACTTTGGCACAGCATTGCAGTGTTGGAGCCTTTCCTTTTCTTTCCGTGCGCACTCCCCATCTTGCTTTCACAGATTTTAATGGATAGCAAAATGGTGACTGTATGGAAAGCACTGTCATCTGCAGTTGTACTTCCCTGGAAAACATTCATGAGGACGGATGGGGGTGAAGAGAAACTATCTGATGGGTAGCACCACTATACAAATATTTTATTGAATTAACAACACTGAACTTATCTTGTTAGATGATAGAACTTTAATTTTGTTAAAATTTTCTCAATTGTTAATTAGAATTTCCATCATTTTTGAAATAACGTAACATACAGAAGGCACTTACAAAAACAAGTTAAATTACAGATGTTATAAACATTAAATTACTGATTAAAAAACATAATGACAATATGATAAAGACAAGATATGACAGCACCATTGGCAACCCTTGAACAGTACATCTCAAATAGCATTATTTTAATCTACAGTACAATAGAAACAATACTCATTTGTTATCAACGTAATAATGCCCGAGCTACACTTTTAAGTAGGAGTTAATCATCAGGATAAAAAGCTGAAACAGTTCTGTTTTTGTCACTAGTCAGAGGTTCTATTTATTTTACACATTAGGCTTTGTGGTTTCATCGCTGTGCAAGTCCTGGTACATCTCTATCAATCGAGTGGCTTCTCTCTGTCCTGACAGCAAAGCACCATGGGTAGTGGAATAGTATTTTCGGTGGGTGGCTTCTCCAGCGAACAGGACCTGCAGAGGCTGAGAACGGTGAGGAGAAGAAGGAGGAGGAGTCGGGGGGAAAGGGAAATGGAAAAAATTTAGAGAGAGAGAAAGAAAAAAAAAGCAGGTTCGAAACAAGATACAAAAATGTCGACTGTCAGTCACCGCTAATTTAGGCAGTGCCAGTAATTTTCCTGGGAGACTAAGATTTACGTATGACAGACTTGAAGGGCTTCAGCAAAGAGGTCAAGCTTTTCCTTCAGCAGTTTCAAGTGAGCATACAGAACCCACACCTCACCCCCTTCTCCCCTTCACCCAGAACGCATCAGCTTTCATGGTCTAGACTACAGGCCAGGAATCAACACTGAAAACTCCCTGACACCAGCTGTGTTTGCTCTGCCTGTGCTGGGACGTGACATGGTAGCGATGACAGCGACGCATTAGCCAGATGCTTTCTGAGTCTGTGAAGGAATTGTAAACAACCAAATGTACAGTTACATCCTACACTCACACAACTTTTTAAGTATATTTATTTAAGTCCTCTGCTTGAGGTAATTTTATGCCATTTTCTACTATTTCAGTGACAGAAATGTTTTACTGTAACAGTAAATGCTACAAAACAGTCATTTATTTCAGAGTTATTGGACTACTTTAGATTGAATTGCTAAATTTCCCATCCTGTCCCGTCCTGTCCCTAGTCACGTCACGTCACATCATCATCTCATCTCATCTCATCTCATCTCATCTCATCTCATCTTTTCTTATTCTTCAGGTCTTTTTAGTACCGTGTCCACCCCCTGTAATGTATTGAGGTTGTCTCACCGAAGCCTTGGTGCTGTTGGTGTATGGCAGTGGCATGGCCAGCCTCTCACAGTCCTCACCACTGGAGCCCACCCTGGTGAAGGAGTAGGAGCCTCGAATGTAGGGGTTACTGCCCCACGAGGAGCGCAGCACACGCCGAGGCTTTGGAATGTCAGGGTTCCCTGTGGATGGGAAAAACACAGAATGAGTCAGTACAGACAGTAGAGGGGCTAACATGATGACAGCTATAGTCAGTAGACAACCAACCATAGCTAGTCTGATGTCTAAATAATCCAGTGCATGACATAAATAAACCAGTCCAAACTAAGAATGTGAGGGGTTTAAGGTGAGGCCTTTTACTGAGACGTCCCATCCACCAATACTAATCAACCTGTGACCCTCTGGAGCAGAGAGGCACCAGCAAGTCTCTATGTAATTACATGACAGCTGAAGGGATTAAACCACACTGACCTAAATGAGAAATGTGGTTGTGGCTTTTTATGGTTGTGTGGACAAATTTTTGTTTCAGGTCTATTCGTGACGTTAGAATTAGGTTTTAGGATTCAGGTTAGAACTAGGTTGGGGTAAAGGGTGTTGTTAGACATTTTGTTGTCATGTTTAAGGTTGGGTTACGGTAAAGGGCTAGGGAATGCATGATTTCAGCAGGGTCCTTGCAACTATAAAAAGACCAATGTGTGTGTGTGTGTGTGTGTGTGTCTGTGTGCACATGCACCTAGTATTACTCACATTGTGGGAACCAAAACCTGCTTACATACTCACCAACATCTAGTCCCCACAATGTAAAACACTGGGTTTTATGGTGATGACTCTGTGAAAGGTTAGGGAAAGGTTATGCTTAGGTTAAGGTTGGGGTGAGTAGTGGTTAAGATTAGGGTAAGTCAGCAAATGATGTAATGTCCCCACCAAATAGCTACAGGTGCACTGACCTCATCATGAAGTGAGTCACTGTTTCTCTTACATTTTGTTAGGAAATCAGTCTACACTTCTCACTGTGCCCTAATCTATTGCCTAATGACAAGGAGTCAACCCTAAGGAATGTGATGAAACCTTTTACATTTTATGCTGCAGTCATCTTAAAGCAGCTTCATCCTATTATTCCAGGAAATTTCTTCTGTTACGCTGTGCACTTCACTATGGTGACGTTGAGTTGGAGAAAAAACATTTAACACAGCACTCGCTCCGTTTGTGTGTGCTTGTATGATAGGAAAGTAACGGAACGACCAAATGGCAGTTAAACTAAAAACCTCTTCACTTTATGCTTTAACACGATCACTTCTTCTGCCCAGTGCTTTGCTGTGGTTCACTGGACAGAGAAAAACAGACACCTGAGTCATTCAGCTGTATCATTTGTCAACCTTTTTTCATGAAAAAAGATACTTGCGTCACTGCTAAAGCTTGTGTCATTTCCTTTATATGAAGCATAATGTCCCAACCCGAGTCATGGTTCATATGACTCACTGTGCTGAATCTCATTCTACTGAGGCTATTGTGTTAGCTTAGGATCTTAAAAAGAATAATTGGAGGATGAAAGTTGATCATGTCTCTTTTCTGACATAAAAATCTAAACACTATAGGCCAAAATAACAAAGTAGACTTTTCTGTAAAGAATATTTTGTCCTTAAAGGACCTTTTCTGGCTAAAAATAATAATAATAATAATAATAATAAATAAAAGTGGGAATCAATTAAAGCTCCTATGATGTAAACATAAACATCAATCTGTAATGGATAATGGTTACCTGTAAAACGCCTTAGCAGCTCAATGCAGATCTCAGCCACTGTTTCGTCATCACAGCACTCCATGTACAACGCCTCCTGCCCACAGATCCAGCCGCTCAGCATGTAACCGTAGCGCTCAGGTGGGTACAGGACATCAAAGCTGCAGATCTTCTTGTACCACAGCTCCTCAGGGTAGACCAGCTGTTCAAGTTGTGCCTCATCCTCCCACACAAACTGGATGCTGTTGCACTCAGGGCTCCAAAAGGGCTCTTCAAACTCTAAGAATATCTTATCAGTGGTGCTGATGCCTAGCTTCTCAATGGCGAGTACTTTGTCCTCAGGCAGTGAGGGAGAAAACATGGCTTCGTGGTTCTGCTTCAGCACGCCCAGAGAAGCTGTCACAATTATGTGGTCCGCTGCGATCCACTCCTCGTCTTCGCACTCCACATAAACAGGATGACCCAGGATCAGAGGGTCCTGGTGAGAGTGGCATTCATGGTTGTTTTCGTTGTGGTTGTTGTCCTGGTTGATGTCACTGCTTTTATGGATCACCTCCTGATGCTGGGCTGGGTAGTTCCAGTGGATGCAGCGGACTGGTTTGCTAAGGCAGATGGTGCTGGTGGGGATGTCCTGGGCCAAGAGTTCCACAATCTTCATGAAACCTTCAGGAATGACATAATGTGCACCAGGGATCTCTGTCCACTCACCAAACTCACTCAGAGACACCTCATCCATACTGGGAGAGCTGCTTTCACAACTCTCCACCTGAAAAATAAAACCATATCAACACATCAATTTACGCAAATTACATTTTCACCAACAACATGCAGCCTTATTGCTGCCTGATAAACTAAAGCATATAATAAATTGGTGGTTTGCCACATGCTGGGAAAACATGTTTAATTTAGAAAACACCTACTGTTAATGCTTTACTGAAAAGCACAAAGTATGCTACTGCTCCTGCCTCATTAGCTAGAGAGCCAGCATGGTGGCCGTTACCTGGAACATAATCTCAACAGGCGCTGTTTCCTGTGTGATTGTTTGTGTGGATGGGAGCATAGGGAACATTATTCAAAGTACATGAAAATACTAAGTAGCCAATTACACAAGATTGCAGTGTGACAAGTTTCAACTAAGATCTTTCTATAGCTTAAATGATCCTAGTAGTGGCAGTTCTCAGCTCTACACACTTGTATGTGGGCTGCTTCACCACACATCACCGTCTGCTCTGGGAATAATGTGCCAGGCATTTTATACTCATTTCAACAGGTTAATTCATAATGTAAATAGTCATTATTTGTGTCCTACGCACTATATTTATATCTAAATGAATTGTGTTTGGAGGGCGTAAATAAAAGCTCATAATTACTATCTAATTAGGAAATCAATCTGTTTGTAATTCATAGCTAATTATTGTCTAATTAACCCTTTCTATTAGGGCCAACTGATTACATTGGATTTGTAGGTTTGTAAACTAACTACTGTATGTTTTCACATCATTTCCACTTTTCTGACTTGATTCATGAATAGATTTTATAGACTGTCAGCCTTTATTAGTTTAGGGCCTCAGCAAAACATGAACATTAAACCAGTCCTTAAGGTAGAAGTTCCACCCCATTCACAGGTGATACATTCCTACAGTGCCACACACTCAGTGGCAATTGAGGAAATGGAGAAGTCACACGTACACGCACCTTGAGGTACTGTTGAAGCATGGACAGTTTGAGCTTCTTGGTGCTCTCAGAATCATCAGGATCCATCATGATCTTCTTGCGCACCACGTCTCGTGTGAAGACGCCAACGCTGTTCTGGCTCTCAGCGCAAACTGGCTTCCCATTCTGGAAGAACTCCTGAGTCAGATCGTACACCTAAAGGAGGTGAAAGGGGGAGATACCAAGGGTAAGCAGCAGAAAGAAGAATAGGGAAGGATGTAAAGAAAGTAGAGGAGGGTGAAACAGGAAACAAAGAACCAGTTTAGTTCAGTTCAGAGTGCATTAGATCAGTACTTGTGTTAAATGTCAGACCACATTAAAGATAAATGCTGCCAGCCACTACAAGAGCAGCACTTTGCTAAGGTGAAGGATGCAGAAAGATATGCATACATCCTGACATGCTGTAAATGTATCTTTCTTGACATCAGCACCAGGTCAAAACAAGACCAGAGATGCATCAACATCAACATGTATCAAGTCAAAACATTACCAGTACAAGTCCCAGACTGTGTTTAGTTTAACTTAATAAAGCTGGGTTTCAAGTTGAAGAAACACTTGCGCAGCACAAGTACTGTAAGTGCTTAAGTTTAAGTGTTTTGCTTTGTGAAGTGGAGCGTTAGCTGAAAACAAAGACTGTTTAAAATGAATAGTATATGGAGATTACCTGTAGTTTGTGACATCATTTTCCCTCTATTTTTCAGGTTTTTTATTGTATGCTGTCATAGTTAAATGGCAAATGACAAGTAATAAAGACAATCGCAGAAACTAATATTTGAGAAAATTAAAGCAATAAAAAAGTCCAGAGTGTAATTAGTTATCTTCATAAAGGAAGAGGATCAGGAAGGGCATCCGGTGTAAAAAATCGATCGTGCAGACAAACTGTCCTGCTGTGGCTGAAAGTAAAAAAAAAAAAAAACCCAGGGTGCTTCTCCAAGTTGCACAATATATAAAAAACATGAAGATTTCAAAAAGCATGAAGAAAAAGAGGGAGGAAAGTTGTTGTATCTCTGTCTCTGATATTGAGATGTGAAATTCTATTATTAAGATGTGCCATAGAGAGACAGGAAATACACCGGAAATGCAGCTGTACATTAATTAACAAAAAACTAAATGTCTACTATGAGTTCTATACCTTCCCAC
The DNA here is from genome assembly GCF_900324485.2 of Mastacembelus armatus. Lineage (NCBI taxonomy): Eukaryota > Metazoa > Chordata > Actinopteri > Synbranchiformes > Mastacembelidae > Mastacembelus > Mastacembelus armatus. Next base: position 8,633,097 of record NC_046633.1, read on the forward strand.
TGTAAGTACTTTTCCAGACATGACCCACTTAAACAGTTGTGCTGCTACACGTGCTGCTACAAAGTGAGGAGCAGATATTTAGGCCAACCAAAATGGCCATTCCTTGTTAAAATCAGCATGCTTTGTTGGTCATTTCAGTGGCCTACTTCTAGGCTGGAGATATGTTAATAATGCTGTCATAGATATAAGCAGAGATTTGGTGCAGACTCTGAGGGAACAGCATTTTTGTTTGGTTTCCACTTTAATAGCTTTAATGTTGGAAACATCCTTTTATTCAGACTGTCTGATACTCTCATATACATTATATTCTCTATCAGCTCTTTGTCCATGTTGACACTGAGAAACATATTCAAACTAAAGACTCCAGTAACAGTTAATGAGTTACCCATGACTATAATATGGCTACTGTGTCTTCAGTATGTGACATTATTTATTCCACATATTCTGATGTTAGGCACACTAACCTATCTCTGTGTTCTTGTCCATCCATGCATCCCTTTGTGTTTACAAGTTCATGTGTGTACCTATGCATGCCTGTACATGCCTATGTGTTCACGTGTCCACTTACCTCATTGTACAGGTCACTGAACTCCTCCACCAGGTCCTTAGGGATTCTCTTCCCGATGTTGGTCTGATAGTGAGCCACACCATTCTTGGTGTACAGGCTGATGCGTCCCACACTCCTCTCTCCATCTGTGGTGTGCTCCAGCAGCCCATTGTCCTGTGCTATGTGGTACACTGGGTTTCCATTGGCACCATGAATCCAGGTGGCTCCAAGTTCCAAAGTTGCTTGTCCTACAAAATAGAACAAAAGAACAGAAATTAATATGATCCCGAAATAATGTTTGTCCTTGAACTCAGCATCTCCTGCATGGCTCTGATGGACCTGTATATAAAGCCTGCTTTGCTAAGGCACAGACCCACTAATAAGGCACAAACTTTGCTGGGGCTAAATGGTTCTTTAAGCAGATTAACAGTTGTTTATACAAACTTCATTATTTGTATACCTAACATAACATAGGTTTACATTTAGCAGTGCAGAATCAGTATTTCACATGGAACCTCTTTTACATGCGTAACAGTGCAACAGGCAGATGCTGTTGCCAGCATGTTTGTTCTTGTCAGGTGAAGGAATTTGTTTGAAATCAATGGCAACAAATTTCTGTGGTGCAAGACCTGAACTTCAGTGAGCTTGTTGGGACATTGTAGCATCACCCAAGAAGAGCAAGTTAAAAGCAGCATTTTTTATCTTGGATCTAGACATACTAAAAATCTATTGAGTCAAGTTATTTAGGATTTAGGGAAACAAAGCTGAGTGTATGGCTGACAACCAATGAAAGTGATTTTGACTTCATAAATAAAATTAAAAAAAACAGATATACTGCTCTCTGATATAAAAGGCACCTATACAGTCTAGATAATAATGCTCCAGCAGCAAGGCACTCAAATTTATAACTCCAACTTCTATCATACGATTTTTTTTATGCATATATCCGCAGTCAAATAAGTCTTTGTATGGATTTCACTGAACAAACTGTGGAACTGTTACTTAGAAGAAATTTTTTCTTTAAGTGTACAATTTGCCTGTGTAGTGCAAAATTCCTGATGTTGAATAGTGTATTTTTGTGCCAACAGAAAAACAATCAGTTATTCAGTGAATGAAACTGCTATTGAACAGTTCACTTATTGGCTTTCCAACCCTTAAGCAATGAACTTTGGCAAGAGAAAATAAATACCACTCTTATATCTCTCAGTTAAAAAAAAGGCTACATCCAACAAACAGATATCTTCAGCTAGCGTAAGTACTGGAAAACATCTATATGCATCTCTAAAGCTCAATAATTAATAACATTATTAGAAGACACATCCTCTTACCGTGTTGAACACTGTGAACTCGCCCTCCAATGTGGTCCGATGCCTCTAGAACAGTGACATCCGTGAAGCCCCTTTTCAATAGGACCTTAGTAGCAGCAAGGCCGGCCAAGCCAGCACCAATAACTACTATTCGAGGCTGCCGATGAGTGTGTAGGCCACTACTAAGAGGATCATCAGTGCTGTCTGAGGAAATTTCACAACTTTGCATGCCGTCCAAGCTCTTCTTCAATGGAGTCTACAGACAAGTTAAAAATGGCACATTTAGCAAAACAGTACACAGATTCAGAAAAAGACAGTATTACATGAAAGTAAACTCACCAAATTTTCAAGTACATAAGTCCTATAGATGATACAAAACCTACCTTGAAAACAACAATATACTTTGGACTAAGTAAATCCTGACTGCAAACACAGAGGATTCAATTACATATCTGATAGCTGTATACGCCTATATCATATCCCCAGGGTATATTTCAGCCACTGATCATTTTTTCTCTCTGCTGTCCCTGTTATTTGGCACATGTAATTAATATATTATAAACCTCAATATAAATAAATCTAATGATTTTTAATAGTGTTGAAAGTTGTGTTTTTTTTAGAATTTTTAGAAACTTTGGACCCCCTCAATGCTGTGAGAACTGTAAATAATAGTCCGTATACCTCCATTGTGTTGGGGTGGCGATATCTCAAACCTGGACAAATATACCCAAAATTGTCATCTGATTGACCCATTCTTTGCATTGTCTAATCTGTTTGGGCACAAATAATTTGACCTCTTTAAAGCTCCAGTGCCTCATATTGTTTATTAAATCCTGGCTGTACAGACCTCTTTTATAGTGGATAAATACAGCTTACCGGCATTCCCTCTAATATGACCTACATTTACAGCTGCAGTTATAACTGTGATTAACTTAATTTGGAGTCTTTCCCATGGCAGGTTTACATTATACCATCTACCAGCTGTATATCCTGCTGTATACTGCCTCTTGAGCCTAAGGCCAAATTAAAAATCCTGACACTACCCTGTTATTTCTGTCTGAAACAAACTATACAGACACATACAAAGATTTCTTACTGCAGTCTCTCTAATTATACTGAACTTGCTTATGAACACCAACATTCAAAGAGAAGATTAAACAAGGACCTTGTTATTTCAGTACACGAGGTTGCTTGTTCTGAATATATAGCCAGCTGTGTGTAAGAGTAATCCACTGAGAGTCTACACAGAAGAGAGAGACAGAGAAATGTAAAGATGAAATGGGTTTGTTTTCTCTGCCCTGACATGCATACATAAAAAAATCAACTAATCTTTGGCAGCACAGTGATATCCTGCTGCTACACAATATGCGCATACAGTACATATACCTACACATACTCTGTACTTTCTTACCACAGTATCACAGAACACAAATATAAGCATGTCAGAGAGGAAGCACTGCAAAAAAAAAAAAAAATATCTAGGGGAAAGTATGCTGAAGTGAAAGGGTTGCTGTATTAACATAAATCTCCACATCTTCCTGTTTTAAATACTACAGGAGTTGTGGTTGACCGCTGACTTCCAACACAGATGTGGGTTAGACATTCTAATCCAGACAAGTTAGCAAGTGAAATCTGACCTGACTTCATGACCCTGAATTTGGGTTGGACACTGCAGGGATATGTTAAACAAATGTTTCTATTAGAGTTGGAAAGATAATATATATTGGGAAACAATGTAAATCTGTATTGTGCATTACATGATGGAAAAAACTCAATTCTCTAAAACTATACTAAATATTGTATATAGAACTAATGATAATGAATTTGGCTTGATTTGTCAGGTACCCTAATGAAATCACCTAATTGGAGTAAACGCTGACCAAAGGTTATTATATCTGATTGTTTTATCTATAAAATGCATTGTATTGCTTTATGTCACTGTAATGTAAAATTCTATGTAACAAAGGGTTAGTCAGTCCTTACTGCACAATCTTGAGACATGCATGTTTGACTCACTCTCTTTTTAGACTCCAGTCTAAAGTTGCAGTTCCCACACAGTGCTGTTTAAAGCACAGAATTACACTGAATTACGTCTGTGTAAGTACCAAATAAAGCCAGGTTTTCTCTGACACTAATGATCTGGAAATGGAGTCAGAGCACAGTTTAATGACTCATCGACTTCCCAGACTCTAAAACTGAAATCTTGCAGCATTATCATATATATTGATTCTCCAGTTGGTTCTACCATTTGGTCCAGTTTAATCTTCAAATAATAAGATATCAGTAGCACAGTCCCATAACAGTCAGCTAAAATGATAAGAGGTTGTCAAATTGAGCTGGGCATAATAAACAAGCCTAACACGTTTAAGAAAGGCTACGCATGCGCATGATGCTGTGTTTGCGTTACTGTTAGTTTTACGCGCATGCCCAGCGAACGTTTTTACGTCTAGTTTTAGCATTTTGAGCTAGCGTTAGTTATATTTAACAAAGAAAAAAAATGACCTTTGGTTTTTCTTAAGGAGGGAATATGTCAACCATTGCAGTTGTGCGGCTAAATGGTTTCTGTTTTTAACAATTTAACAGACAACGAAGGAAGCAGATGAGTGAGCTACACCGGGTTCTACATTCACAAATATTAAGGTAACAGTTAGCTAACGCTACACGAAATTCATTGTTGGTTTTTGCAAGCTTTGTCCTTTAAGTTACATAAACTTGCAACAGTGATACTGATAAGGCCAAATGTCATAATAATTTTGGACATATATATTTATACGTTGCTGGTGTATTGTCTTCTTGACACTATCTACTGTATACTATATACTTTCTACTGTATGTGAAGTTGTGCCAGAATTGGCGTTATCAAATGTACTTCCAGAAACAGGATGACCAAGCAGTTTCCAGCTCTTAGTCGTCATTTTACTGCAATACAGGAAACAACATTCAAACTGGAACATATTTGTTTGGAGAATATCATAGGCACAAGGCTTTGGTGTTCCCTAAAAGCCCATTTCAGTGGACAAAATGCACCTGATCCTACAAATATGTTCCGACACCAATTTTTTGGGGAGAACCAGTTCTTATTCATAGACAGCAGTTGATCTTTTGACACTCCCTTCCTGACAGATTGTGCATCCCTGCCTGGTGGCTTGTAATTCCATGGGTGGTTAATACACTCACCACATGCCACCACTCCAGGCTCTACACCACCACCACAGATTAATGTGTGGGCTAGCCTTGGGTAGCTATGCGGATCAGGGTGGGAGGAAGAGAGGTAGGGAGGGGGGCTACCGCTGACCTACAAATGGCAATCTACAGTACAGTACATCTGCCAGTGGCCTTTTTAAAAGCAGGGTCAGCTTTGAGCAGGAATATTTTAAATGACTGCGTGTGAGTTCCCATCTCTCATTTTTACTGCTTTCCCCTTTCCTTCAGTTTCAGACACGGCTCTTTCCAGCTCTGTCCACTCTCACATCTGTATTTCCTTCATCAGTCCCATGTGAATATTAGCGTGACAACAAACATTTCTGCAAACTGCAGTATAGTGTGCAGGCTTCGTGCCAAAGGCTAGACATTCCACAGTTTTCTTCCAGCCTTGATTTTCCCAGGCTGTGATGATGAAGTGAAGGCAACACATTCACACAAACTCACTCTCCATTGCTGTGTTACTGTAAATCGCACTGCATGTTCCCCTGGGACAGACAGCAAGGAGAGCCGTGCCCTGAGAGACTATTGTAGTACTGCCAAATATACACACAAATAGCAGAAGCGCAGACCTGATGACAGGTACATTATCACCACTGAGAGGGAGATAACAAAAGAGCAAGGAAAAACACCTTAAAAGTAAATTTTAAGTATTTATTTTTGTTATGAAAAAAACTCATCCTAACCCAGAACAATAAATTAGTCAATAAATTGCTATTTTGTGCAAAACAGTTGACTGGCTGGCTGCATTGACCAATTAATGTTGGACAATAATCAATTTTATAACAACTTGTTTAAAACATCTGGCATAATGGATTACAGATTGAATTAACACTTGAAGTTCCAGAGTAGATGGCTTGATAAGAAAGTTAAAACCAATGAAATAGATTTTTTTTTCTTGACCTGCTGTAATATCTTTTCTCAAGCATTTCTTTTTAAATGTAGTTATAAAGGATCAGTAAATGATGTACTTACCACTGTTTAACCCTTTAGTTACAGCATATAACAGAGCAGCAGTAAAAGGTAAACCCCCGAAAAAAATCAAGATTAAGAAATTTTAATGCTCATTTTTAATGTGGTATTTTAAAAGATGAGCAAAATCTTAGGTAAAAAGGTTAACGATGAGAATCACATTGTTGGATCTCATCTGGTACTCAGTTTATAGGCTGCCTGGCTGAGAAAAAGCCTTTACTGCCACGTATAAGATGAGATGCCAAAGTGGCAGCAGTTTGAAACAAAGCAAACAACTTAACAGAGTTAATCTGACTAATTGTCCGTGGGAGACGACACGTGTTAAAGCCACAACAAAACCTTAACATATTTGGAAAGATAAATACGATCCACCCAGAGCAGTTTGTCCCGTTGGAATACGTACAGCGACCTACAATACTTGAGTGTAAATAACATTTGATCCGTCTGCTCTCGGTAGTGTGTGTGTGTTTATGTGTGTATGTGTGTTTGTTTTTGTGTAACGTTTGACTGCCTTGATCAACACCAACAACTGGGTGACATTTAGTGTAACGTTTAAGGATTACGACCGCTGACAACTACAGTAAATATTCTGTTCTCACAGGGTTTTCCCACGACACACACTGATACAGCCTGTTCTTTTGGTTAACATTTAAATAACCGCATTCACCGCGGCCAAATAATTATTCCGGGAAATGTTGGTTTGTAGTAGAGCAGCTAGTTACCTGACTCTCTCGGTCTTCAGCTATAAAATCTCAGAGTCCTCCGCTGTCCTTTGTGCCGTTTTTCTCCCAGACCGGCTCCGCTTTGTATTTATGTCTGGAAACCAGAAGCAGCCAGTTTTCTCGTGGCCGCTGCCTCCTCATTAATAAAACATTAGCAATGATGACGGCAAAGACCAACCCTCCACTGAGTAATCATAAATGGGCTTACTGTTTTTATTACTTATGAGGAATTTACACTGACTTACATTCATTTCCGGGATATCTACCCTAACCTTAATCATAACCTCCATTTGCCTTACCCTAATATTAACCAAAACCTAACCTGAAACCTGGTCTTCAACCTTAACAGTCAGTGATTTACATGCCCACAAGGACGGTCAAGTCCCCACAGTGTGAGTAACACCAGGCAAACACATGCACACACACACACACATTCTGTGTGCTGCAAACAGAAAGAAATGTATTAATACATTTTAATGAAAAATAATCAATAGGTGGGCCTAGATAAATGTATGTGTATTATAAATTTTACAGTCAATGAACTTGATGTTGTAATAACACAACTACTACTACTACTACTATCAATAATAATAATTATGATAGGTGGGTTATTGGTGTTTCAAATTGCGTGATACACCCAAGCTTTTTGATAGGCCAGATCAGGTGTTACCACTGCCCTGCTTGTTTTCCAGCTATCCCTGCCCTCCCAGCTTCTGACTGACTGAACACACCCGATCCATATAATATGCAGCAGGTAGGGCAGGCATAATTAGAAAGCAAGGACTCAGGCTCAGCTAGACAACAAATAGTGGTCACAACTCTGGCTGTGCTATTACTTTTAGAACTCTCTCAACCTGCAAATGAGATGGAAAGCCGTAACTGTACAAGTATTGAAATAGTTAATATGTGTATTAATCTACAGGAAATGTCCAGCTATAGAGATAGAGGAGATTGGAAATTAAAATGAAATATTAAGGAAGGCAGAGAAAAGATAAAAAGGGAAAAATAATACATGGACAGTAAGCAATAAAAGCTGCAGTGATATAAGAATGAGTGAGTATTGTCCAAATATTGAGGCTAGACTCAAGTCACAAAATTCAAGCTTTTAACTCAGTGAATCTACAGTTTACTATTTATTCCCATTTTACTTCCAATTCATTGTATTCACAACAAAATGTTATGAATCTGCAAAATAAATATGGATGCAATTTGAATTAAACACAGATACCAAATGTATGCATGATGAGTTTTATTGCTAAAGTAAGTCATCGGAGGTGTTCCATTCAACCAAAAAATGTGATTTTCGCAAAATCTTTATAGATGTATAGTAACTTAAAGAAAAGTTATGCAATTTGATGTAACTGCTGATGAGTTATATGAAATAAAACATCATTTTAATTGCACTGGAAAAGCAGAGACTTGTCAAAACCTGTCCATCAATCCAAATTGTCCTATATCAAAAGTCTTTTTGTTCCTTCACAAAAGCCTATGGGTGTCTGTGTGGGTTAACGTCTTACCTTGCTGTTTTGATGTGCAGCTGTAATTTGGAGGATACTGACATCACTGCTGCGTGTGTTTACAGACACATCAAAGCACTCTACTCACCACAGCCAAACGACAGACTTCAAACTTTCTCCCTGGTGCACATTTATAAAGTAGCATAAAGTAGAAATACTCAACTAAGTACAAATATTTCAGAATAAATATTTTCACCATTGCTGATTACCCCATATTCTGTGAGGGTGGGACTGATAAAAAATCAGTGATTAAGATTATCCATGATGCTGAAACAGGCCAAGAAAGACACATCAAGATAAAACAAGAAACTAATGTAAAAATTGGTGAAAATACAAAGAGGCCACAGCCTAAAACAAAAGAAAAAACAGTTTATCAGAAAAGATAATATGTACAGTCATTAAGTTGCAAAACCAAACCCAAAAGAAAAAATATAAATAAACAGGGTGACCATGTGTGACAATAACAGACACTCAAAACACAAAAACCAAATGTTCAAATTAAGGTCTTGTTCATTTCCCCTTTTTCACACAGACAGATTAAATTTCGGAAATAGGTGATTAGCCTGTAATATTTTCTTTAGTTAGAGCTGTCAATTGTAATTTAAAAGCCAAATACAGAACATTTATGTTCTGAAATGCATCATTAAATCAATTTCCAAAATAAGTCTCAGGTCCATACATGCTTACCTCTCTTCAACCCCACTTCCAACCTTCAACCATACAAAAACAACAAATCTAAATCTATCAGTTAATATATACATCAGACAACAATCAGAATTGTTTAGATGGCGGTGTTTCAATGACAAGACAATGTTTTGTATTGACGATTGTGCCTTTTGTGGATTTGTTTCATTTTGTTAAGAAGGAAATCCCCCAAGAAGCTGGCACTGTTTGTTTTGGTGCATTCATCCTTTAACATCTACTCCCCCACCCCACTCTGCACACAGATGTTTTGTCTGCAGGTCCAAACTCTTAAATCAACAGGAAATCATGTGGATGATTCATTGGTGCAGCACACTTTCGGAAGTCATCAGCATTTGTCTGTATGTGGTCCAATAATCATCGAAGTTCATCTTGTGGGTTGCCTCCCATCCTGCTCTCTGCCTTGGCTGTGCTTTGTTGAAAGAAGGATGTTTGTCATACAATGATTTGAAGTATCAACAGAAAAGAATTGCTAAAGAAAATTAAAGATAATTATAAAACTGAAGTGAAACAGCAACAAGCAATATAGAAGTCATATGTACTATTTGATCAGTTTCTTATGTGTTTGTTTGAAGAAATTAGTTTATACTATCCAAAAAAATAAGGTAGAGGCACTGGCTGCTATGGTAAATCCACTGAGGACACAGGGTTGTTTCTGGGGTGAATGTATCTTTAAATTGAACAGTTTTAGGTCAAAAAAGTAAAGAAAATGGAAGAGAATATAAAGTAATTTTACACTAGAATTAGAGTATATTCCAGGATGGTGTGGCACTGCCAGTAATTAGCACTGTTGCCGAACAGCTGGAGCATTCTGGGTTTGAATCCTTTTTGATTCTGGGGTCTTTCTGTGTGGAGTTTGCGTGTCCTATAGGATAAAAATGTCCTACAGAAAAAGTTGGCCCTGTGAGCTCAGGAAAATGATGGAAAATAAAGGCAACTTGACAGTTTTTCAACTTGAAGTGAATGTCTTGATCAATGGTTTGTACTGGAGTTGGCTTTGTATTGTTGTTGCAGATGAGTTCTTCTTTTGTGTTAAGTTGTATGGTTGATTTACTGTTCTTTAACTTGTGAGGTTACTTTAGATCAGTTTATCCATCTTACTTTAGATTAAATAATTTTGCCCTCTAAAATCTTTTTTCACTGTGGATTCTTTGATTTCAGTAGAAATGTGTGATGTCACACTAGGTGTACATTTCCTACAGGACAGGTCTGGGCAGCAGCCGTTTTCTCCTGCTGCTTGGCATGGGATAAAACGCACAAACCAGTCGTCTCATGCAAAAATAATAATCGGCCTAACCCTTCATTTGCAAGAAGGTGTAAATTGTTAATTGTGAACTGTTTTTCTCTTAGATGTTTACTGGCCTTTGACATTCCTAATCCAGCTATTTATTGCAAGAAGAACCCCTTTTTCGCTGGCAGCTACCCCCTGCATTCAGCCCTGTAATCCAAAATGTAGTCACCCAATTCTACTGCATAGCTAGTAATTTTAATATTGCTACTTCACTGACATTTTCATGGAGAAGGATGCTTAGACCATTTCAAGAATGCAGAAGAATTAAAGAGATTCCTGTTTTTAAGGAAACTGGTTTTGGGGAGAATTAATTCATTTTGTTATATTTCTACATTAAAAAGAAGCTAAAATTAAAAATAGCAAGAAGATTTTAAAGGTAAGGTATAATGGAAGATATGAAATAGCTCCAAATTTTGATGTGATAAAAAATGTGCATTAGTATATTCAGCACTCACCAGGTAAAAAAATAGTATTTGCATTATTAGAGGATGGAGCAATATAGTGTTCGCTGAGCTGGTCTTTAATTGACAGGATTATGCAATCACAAGACAGTTATGTCCTCTTCTTAATTACAGGGTGTCCTGGCCGAAGTGACGTGATTAGCACGTGAATTTGCATGTGTTTGCTGCATAATTAAAGTGCAGAGGAATGCTGGCGTGGGATTGGTGGAGCAGTTGGATCATGAGAAAGGCCTCTCTGTTCATTGGTCTACCAGTGCACAGAGACCTCACATTGTGAGCCTGCCCAGCATTGGGTTACTGTATTGTCCATCGTTTTCTCCCCTTTCCTCTTCTCTGCAGCCACGCATCAGAGAGGGGGAAGAAAGTGGCTTTTCATTGATGGGTCAGTTGGAGCACGCACAGGAACTCAGTGAAGAGGAAAGTCAGTCAGCTACAACTGCCTCTCGTGGTCCAGAACTATTCCTCAGCAACAAGCAACCTCCATGAATGATACTAAAAGGTGACACATTACATCCAGCCTTACCACAAACAGTGAGAAGAGTGCAATGGACCTATCAGAGTGCAGTTGTAAATTGCAGCTTTATTGTTACAGTGTAACTTGCTTTTTTCACACTTCAAGGTCCTGTATCAGTGGGAAAGAACACAGACTAGTGAGCTTCAGGGAGTCAGCTGCAGAGTTCAGCGCAGGAGAAAATGCTTGCAGTCTGATAACTAACAAGCATGTTTGGCAAATGGTAGTGCTGTATTTGGGTAATGTTGGCGGGGTTGCTGAAATGTAAATGCCTATAAATCTAATAAACAGCAGGATAGAGCTGCTAACATTTGCATAAACCCTGAAAGCATCCAGGAGCACACATGTAGGGGTAAATGTACACAGACGGTGTGTTGGTCCTAAACAGGACTTTTTTATAAAAAATGTGACATGCTCCTTGGCTTTTAAAATAATATCCAATTACTTCTAAAGTAGTTAGCAGGCAATCGATTTGCACCTGCCTTGCATAGTTGCAGCTGTTGAACTGTAGCCTAACTGGACAGCCTCTTTCCACCTGAAACCAAAATGAAAATCCCTAAAATAATTACTGCATTTGTTTTTTCCTAAATTCTGCATGTTATGTGAACATTTTAATCACACAAACAAGTGGTTTTTCTCACTTTAAATTATTGCAGTAAGCCATTGAATATGAATAAATGATACAGTCCTTCTATATGTTTTATGTCACATTCAGGAAAGGGTCTGTGAGGAAGATGTTTTATCTGAGTGAGTCATCTCTAAACAAATTTCATCACCAACAAAGTAAGGTTTTCATGAGAATTTAAATGTATGTGTTAATCAGAGCAAGCAGACAACACATAATATTCAAGATCATTTTCCGATATAATTTTTCTCCACTAATCCCTTCAGTTTTGTTGCCCTTTCATCCACTTAATTCCCTTTTGTGTACACTATCACACCACTAGTTGCGCAACAGGTCTTGGCCAGAGGTCTGAATTTTCTGTTGTTGTAGTGTAATAAGAAGTCCTGTCACAAAGTGTTTTGGACAAATCCTTTCCTGCTTGCTGAAACCGATGCCCTCCTCCTCTCTCCCACGTTAACTAGTAAGCTGCCTATCTTACAGAATGGCATGAAGGACAAAGCAGCTTATCTTAGTGAGGCTAAGCATGCAAGTGCAAAAAATAAAGTAAGCCCTTGTCGTTTTGTTTTGTATTCCGTTATTGATCAAAGAAAAAGACATCCATCCATCCATCTTCTCTTTCAGGTGGAAGGCAGGGGTACACCCTGGACAGGTCACCAGTCCATCACAGGGCCACATAGAGACAAACAACCTCACACACTCACACTCACTCCTATGGGCAATTTAGAGTCACCAATCAACCTGACATACATGTTTTGGACTGTGGGAGGAAACCAGAGTACCTGGAGAAAACTGTTATGAGTCCCCTTTTGGGACTTCCTGCCAGGGGACCTTTATACTGAAGGGACTTCCTTTTTTCCCCCCACCTCAGTCCCCGGCAGCTTTACATTTGTCTCTAATCATTTGCACCTGTGTTCAATTACTTGTTTTCCTTGTCTGCTATAAGTACTCTCTGTGTTCCTTTGTTCCTTGCAGAAGCATTAACTGGTGTTGACTGAAGCTGACCTTTGTTGACTATAAAAGTATAATTTTGTTATATGCCTTACGTGGCAGGTTTTGCTGTTACGCCGGCGATTGTATATTAACCGCTACGGTTAAGACTTGTGTTTTCCCGAGCCCTGGGACATCCAGGGAAATTATTAAACTTCGCTGTCCTGCATTTGGGTCCTGTCTCTCCTTCCTCCTTCCAGCACCCCAACACATAACATGAACCCACGCAAGCACAGGGAGAACATGCAAACTCCACACAGAAAGGCCAGGTTGTGGTGAGGCAACAGTGATAACCACTCAGTCACCGTGCTGCCCCTAAAAAAAGACATAAATACTTTATTATTTATAGGATGATTGTTTGGCCAGAGTACACCTGAAAGATGTTTGCTGCTGTGTTGGTTAATGTGGTTAATGCTCGCTTATTATAAAGTAACCTATGTCTTGTCTCATGTAAGGAGGAAGAACAAAATATTCAGCAAGTGGATTCAGGCGTTAGTAATGAGCACGAAGTGAACCTGGTTCTTTAGACAAAGATACTAGGTATACTAAGGAGTTACGCAATGCAAAAGTGGCTCCCATGTATGGACCAAAACTATACAGTCTCCATATGTGATGGTCAGGAAGCAACATGTGCTCTAGAAATGGATAGGCTGCAGTGTTCCCATGTTTTTCTACGATAGCATAAACATAAGCCCTAATGATATTAAAACCATTTCTAAGATTAAAAAAACACCTATCATAAATGCACTATTACACTATTTTCAGAAGTTGGCTGGACCATGATTATCTGATTGATTGAGTATTTTGTTAATACTACCTCGATTCATTCCCATCTAAAAAGCAATACAATGCAAAATATGGTCAGAAACAAGCAAAACATATCATAGAATACAAAAACAGTTCTAAAAATAGCTTATCACAGTTGTCCCGTAGTTTTTAGAGCAAATCAATACTACAATATCAAATTATATTTATTTTACTGCCTTACTCAAATAATGTATCAAGGGTTGAAGCTGGATCATTGTAAGTGTCTGCAGTACAACTACTATGGACTACTACTATACCTTGGAAAGGGCAGCATAGGACAAGTGACAGTGAATTCATGTTTTCTTTGGTGGTTTTTCCACTTAAATGCCAAAATAACAACTCCTGAGTTATACAAATCTTGGTTTACTTCTGACGCTATACAATAAAACAGTCCAAAATCCTGTATAAAATCCAACTATATTGATTCTAACTACAATGCATTTCATCCAAAGACACATATACAAAAATATGTAGTGGGGTAAAGTTACTTACACCCTAAAAATGCCCCAGTGCTAGAGATGTCAGACTGCACTTTAGAACCATTTGTCAAATCCATTGAAACTACTGCTGTTCCCAGAGCTCTCAAAAAGTAATAATTATACTTACACCTCATTTAGTTTTATGTAATAATACCTTCTATGTTTATATCCTAAAACAGATAAGCAGTTGCTAATTGAGTGTAAGCAGTTTGTAACACGAAGTGGGTAGTTTTCTCACCATATACTTTGTAGTATGTGGTGTACCGCAATGATTTTGTACATGTTGTACTTCCTCTTTATTGCACAGATTCTAACATTGGACAGGGGCATGAGGAACTGGCTGCTTGAAGCATTTGTTTAAGTAAGCTATGTGTTGCGTATACTGATCCTTGTTCAATTTTGCATAATGTAACTGGTCTAGAGATATCAAAACAAATCACTCTGGACAAGTGCTTCCTCACTTCACTGTTCATTGATCTTTTTTTAGTAGTTTCAATTTTTGTAATTTGTCTTTCTGTTTTTAGAGTAGTTTAACAATAAACATGTTTTTTAAAAACTCTTTTTATGCCATTTGTGTAATCAAATTAGTAAATCATTGGAATGACTCAAATTATGTCACTGTCTGTGTAAATCAGTTGTCTATCTGGGTGTGTTGTACTCAGCATTTTCACATCCTTGGTCTATTTTCACTTCTCTAGCTAAATCAGCAAAACAACAGGCAGCAATCCACAGTTTTAAAACTAATGCTGTCTGGTTTACTTGAGGAAACAAACTTATAAACAAGAAAAAAAAAAAAATTAAGACAGAGGGAAGACTTCAGTCCCAACCCTTGTGGTTTTACTCCTAATCCACAAAACGTTATTTTTAGGTTAAAGCCACATCTTTGAGTCTTCTTGTCTTCTCCTACAAACTTTATATGAACCTAACCTAACCTCAACAACCTAACAAAAGTTTTAAAACATTTCCTCAAATGAGTCAGGAAAATATAGAAACAGCAATGGAAAAGGGGGCACTGACATAGAAGTTGAGTTTTTTTGGGAGCAGATGATGATAGACATGAAGAAGTAGGGCCATGATAATAAATATAGCTTCCTGCTTTATCTTTGTTCTAAATAACAAAAATGATAATTGCATGACTGTCCAGGCCTTTGGCTCTGCCTCATCCGGTGGTTCTGCAGTGAGGACATGAATGGGAGGCAGAAGATAACCCTCTGACCTAACCTTTGCATATGTGGAGGTTATTTTAGAAGTTCAGGAAAAGGATGGGAGAACGCCTCTGATGCAGTCACTGACCTGCAGCTGTTCGTGCTTTTATCAATCACCACTTATGGAAAAAAATCCCTCTGGTTAATAATATCACCATTTTCCTACACAGCAAATGGTTTAGAGCCGCAAAACGTTACTTATTAAAACACAACAAAATGTGCAATGTTTTTAGTTAAAGCAACATTAAGTGATTACTTTCGCATCCTAGGAGGCAAAGGAGCATAAACATTTGTTATACTTCTAGCAGTCATTCTACTTCTTCTCTTTTGTTCATGTTGTTTTTGTTTCTACTGGCTATATGAGGCTAGTGCTCTGCTATTTTTACTAGTTAGGCTCAAATTTAAACCGTTCCCCCTTTTTCAAATGAATAAAATACTGTATGTCATTTTAAGAGTTTTTGTTTTTTTATTTAAGTTTAAACAAGTTATCTTAGATGATTTATAACAAATTTTGCAAAGGCTTCAGTTTTCACCACGCTTGTTGCCTTTTTCTCTATTTTTCAAGTATGTAGTTTCTGTTGGTAGTTACCCTGCTAGCTGATCAGAGCAGACTACATGTACAATGGGTTTATCAGAGCTTTTTTGCTGAAAACAACTGCCTTCTGCTGCTGTTGCTGGAAACGAGCTTGATAAGAGCTATGAGACTGAAGCAAACAAGACCATGAGTTGAAGGATACTAAAACATGCCACAGAACTGGCAGGAACTGCTAAGTTGGTTCATCAACATGAGCAACTGTGTTTATTACACATACCACATTTCATGTATTGTTAATATTAATTCTTAAGCTTTTAATACAAAGAATTATCGTTTTTGCAAATAGCTACATTTGTGCATTGCTTGCAGCAACACTCCTCCATGCTACATGATACCAGCAAACACACGCCTGCATCCATCTTGCCTGTGTTTGTCACTGGATACACCACCTCATCACAGGCCACTCTGCTATGTGTGTCTCAGAGGGAGAGGTGAGGGACTTATGTGACCGTGGACCTCTCCCGTTACAAAACATACACTGCAGCAGGACAACCTGACTCTAAAGGTCAAACAGACTGCAGGAGATGCTGGCTGCGTGACACACATATAAGTTCTTCTCATTTTCAACCAGACCAGGCAAGTTTATAAATGTTGAACAAAGTCTTGTCAGTGGCTGATGTGTAACTACAGCAGGAGTTGCTTTAGAGAGCTCAGTTTGGGCAGCCATCTGCCTCGACCGGTTGGGGTGAGTGGATAGAGCAGAGAGAAAAGAACAGCAACAATAAACAACAAATAGACACTGCAGGTTGGTGGGACCAGTGACTGCACATCAGCGATATACAGCTCCAGGACCAGGGACACCTGCAGAAGGTACAGCGAGAACAGAGAGAGAGGGAGAGAGCAAAAACTAGGGGAGAGAGAGAGCACAAGGTTAGTGACATTCAGTGGTGGAATATACATGAGGTGGGAGGAGAGGAAGGGGGGGGGGGGGGGGGCATTTTAAAACATGCAGCAGGTTTACTTTTGAAATGACATGGAGAAGGATTTTTCTTTCTTTTTTTTTCTGGACAGCGCAGTATCATGATAGTTAGCCCTATTGCCTTCTGGCAAGAAGATTAAGAAGAGTTAAAATTCTGTTTGACCCAAGACCTTTCTGTGTGGAGTTTGCATGTTCTCAGCTGGTACTCTGGCTTCCTGCCCTGTTTGCGTGAGAAGTCCAGTACCTGTAACATAATCCTGACAGCTGTAAGGTAGTAGTCTAAATGCTATAGTAGGTGTTGATTTCAGGAGATTTTGTGGTCTAAAAAGTATCACTCTGCCACCTACAGGCCAGTGCATTTAAAACAGTCCAATTCAGTGTTCCATGACCCACAAAGTGATTCACATAAGTCACCCTCAACAGCCTAGCAGAAATGTATGCATATAAATAAGAAACAGAAACAGCAATGCAAAATGTATGGAACTAAATTAGCAAAACAATATATATGAGAAACTTAAACAGCACATTAGAAAATTAGTTCTCAGGACTAGTTGATGGGGTGTTTTTCTACAAACATAGAAATGATATATTTGGCTATCAAATTATTGTATTTGTATCAAATTATATATTTTTATACATCATCTTCACTTTTCCATATTTGTAATTTTAACCAATACAAAAGGACTAATGTACTATGATCACCACTAGAGGGTAGCAAATACACATTACTAAGGTACCAGTAAACCAGAACATATTGTTAGTTCATCGTCGCTTTCTCTTGAACTTGGACACTTGGTATGTGATATGGCATATATCTAGTGCAAGTATAGTTTTTTGAGGTTTGGTGTTTTGTCATGTCAAACCCACTGGTGGCTGCAAGAGAGTGTAAAAACACAGGCTTCTTAAAGTATAAAATCTTGTACATTTTACAGTATGTTTTTTTTCTTAAGAAAAAGAGGATTTGCTTTGATTTGTTTTGATTTCATAAATCTACTAGAATATGGTTGTTTGCACTTGAATTTTCAGTGTGCAATAATCAGTGAGTGAAAAGTGGAAAGTTAACTAGCAGCACATGTTATTTCTGTTTGTTTTAGTGTATAATCTGATTTACTCATTTGTATTACAGTAAATGTACAACATCTGTTTTATTGTAATAAGGCTGTTACACTAAATGCTTCTGAATAATAACATTAAAAAATATATATTCTTATGCTGAAACATGAATTCTTTATACAGACTGTATACATTTTAAAAACAGTACTAACTGAACAAAACCTGCTTTACACAAGATCTAAAACTTGATTTACTACTTGTTAATCTCCAGTTTTACATATCTCACCTGTTCTATCACTTATACTTTTAGCTGTTGGTGAAAACGCATCATTGCCAGTTTTGCTTCTTTGGCCATCATCTGAGAAATTACCATTTTGACCCTTGTCAGAGAATACATGTATATGTAATCATGCGATAGTCACACTTTGTGCCATTTTATCTTTTTGGTGTTGGCAACACAGCATAATCACCAGCCTATTCTACACCATAGGAGTAAGTTACAGTTGTAAATCACACAAGGCAGTAGTCTATGTGCAAAACAGAACATAATTGTTATCAATGGACTAGAATTAAGTGTAACATGGTGATAATAAAGCTCCTCTCTCCAATTCTTTTGAAATAATCCATCCATTCAGTCAATACCAAGCAGCAGCCTCTTCCTGCTGTCCCATGGAAGGGAAGGAGGACCAGTGCCAGCCTTGTACCTATCCTACAATCCATTCAATAGGCCTTTGTGGATGCTGCCATCCTGCCCCCCAGTCAACCCCCGGGTGCCCATTCAGGAGTGCCACATGGCACTCCCACTCTGCGCCCATCTCACAATGCACCCCTGTCATTTGCACCTCATTGACATGCGCTCATAGTGATGTGCATCGGGGAATGGTCGTGCTCTTCCACTAATTTCAAAGGAAATGAAGTGCTGGACTGGGTGGCCAAAGTGTGGCTTCCTGGATACGGTATTCATATTTCTTAGGAGGAAGTGCTAAAATGCATGTGTGTGGTGTTGGCACTTGGCAGGAACTTTTCAGCAAATATGTCACACTAACCAACCCCACCTTCAGGTACTATGTGCAATAGTTTGATTAATAATGTTAAATGCCAGTAGTTAACACGATATAAATCTTATTACGTAAAAGTCTTATTTTAATGTTAGTACTGTTTCCAGCAATGTGTGAAAACAATGTACAGTACTTTCATGTGAGAGCTATAGTAAGGGTGTAAAAGTCAAGTGAAAATGTATCAAGAATGAGGCAGACAGTAAAAAATTCAAGCCAGCTTTCAAACCTCCACATCAACAGCATTGACATCTAATTGAGTCTGATTGCCAGGCCTTCAGGAGTCTGTCAATGCTGACATAGTTTATGTTTATGTGCTCAATCTAATTTGGACTCAACAAACAACTCCAATCAAATAATAAATCTAAGATTTTTCATGGGCAGCACAGTGGCTGAGCGGTTAGCACCGCTGCCTCACAGCAAGAAGATCCTGGGTTCACAACCTGGCCTTTGTGGGTGGAGTTTGCATGTTCTCCCAGTGTGTACTCCGGTTTCCTCCCACAGTCCAAAAACAAGCATGTTGGATTGATTGGTGACTCTAAATTGCCCATAGGAGTGTGTGTGGTTGTTTGTCTCTATGTGGCCCTGCAATGGACTGGTGACCTGTCCAGGGTGTACCTCTGCCTTTCACCCAAAGAGAGCTGGGATAGGCTCCAGCAGATCCCCGTGACCCTGGTTAATGAATAAGTGGATATAGATGATGAATGGAAGATTTGTCATACCTAATACAATGATGGGGGTAAATATTAAGAACTGATTGTAGTCCATCACATTGCTATCCAGCACAACTGCTGAAGTTGTCTCAGTATTATTTGGCAAATGGAAAAAAAATATTCCAGTGCCCTCTTCATTTCAGTGTTCTTCAAATATTTAATCACAGGACACACAGAGTGACATTGTGAAAACAATGACGCAACCTTTCTTTTCTTAGAGGCACACATCAGCGCCACACAGAACAGTTTTCTCTACCACTGCCAAAGAAATTGGTCGCACAATGACAATTATTTGCACTCACACACCTGCTACCAAATAAATCTTAAGGTTGCACTAACTTAATTTTGGTCACGTGCAACGAAAATGGTCACAGTTTCTAGCCCTTAATAGTGATGTGTAGTTAGCCCAACCTTAAACCCTAACCCACCCCTAGCCCATACTTTAATCCAACCCTAACCCAACCCTAACCCAGCTAATTTCTGTACCCCTACTGAGAACTTGCTCTGTCAATAACTTTTGATAAGAAGGTCGTAGAGATATGGAAGTGGGGTCTACCCCATACCAGGCAGCATTCTTTCTATTGAAAAATACATCAGGTCAAGAAAAATTCATCATGTCCCTAAATAATATATCAGTTCAACAAAAATAAATGATGTCCTTTTTCAGCCTGTTTTCAATATTAGTGCTACTACTGTTTCTTCAGTAATTGATCTTAATATTTCCTCCATTGCATTGTCTGTTATAATTCATTTTCAGTTAAAATTCTGAACCATTTAAACCTAAATATGTCAAATATGTCACAAGAAGTGACAACATGGAAGAATATAGTTTTATATTGAAAAAAATATATATATTTAAATAAATAATTTTCCTTGTAACTTTTTACTTTTGTGTTTTTGTGTGTGTTATTTATTAGAAATTGTTTCTGTAGAACACATGAGTCTGTTTATTTAATTACCTTTATAAATATCTTATTTCTGTTGACAGACAATAAAAATATGAAGCCCACATTTGAACTTAACGTTTACTTCTAAAAATGTGCAAGAGGCACATGTTCCATATACAGCACATTTGTATGACCATTACTTTTACTATACACTAGTTACTGTACAACCATTGATACTTACATTATACATCGATACTTATACCTCATTTTATATCCTTTCCTTGTTTTAAATTTGATTGATATAGACTTTTATGGCTCCTATCACTGTGTTATTTTAAATTATAAGGGTTTTGGTACTTTTTATGGTTATGTCTTGGTACTTTAATTTGTTTCCATGGCCTAAAGATCCAGCGTTGGTTCTGAATTGAACTGTTATTTTAAAGGATCTCTTGCAATCAGCTACGTGACCATTTGCAGCATCTCCTCCCTCTCTCATACGAGCATCACACCCCCTCGTACACGCTGTCCTCAAATCCTCCAGCGGCATCGGTCTGTGCATGTTGAACCGACTGGGAGGAGGTGGGATCTAGACACTGGTGGCCGTGGGTTAGTAGACGTTTACGTGCGAAACGAACAGATTGGCAGCGACAAGGTTGTTTTTTTTTTTTTTTTTGAGAAATAACGACGAGAAAGCCACTTTTGGGATCTCCTGCTTGTCTGCCAACGACAGACGTTCATCCACCACTGTTGGCTAGACGCTTTCTTCATTAATCTTCCTTTTTGTTTCCCACTGACACCAGGGGCTTCTTATTAACCCACATCGCCACCACCGCCAGTATCACAGGCGGGGTCTGTGTGATGAGGTCGTCCCGCAGCGAGGGCTTGGTTAAGTTAAAATAAGACGGTGTTTCGCTGTCAGGACGCTCTTCCCTTTTGGGACGACTTGTCCCCCTTTTTAAAGCTACCCCCGGGTTTTGAGGAAACGCAGGGGAACGTAGCTGCTTCTGGAACTGAGGGAATCCCTGGTGAGTGGATTTGCCTTTTTCTTAATTTAATAGCTGCAAAGTGACAACACGCTTTCAATGCCTCCACATCTCGACATTAAAGACCAGTCAAACGTATGATTTATGTTTTTTTGGTAACTAGTTTATACTGTGTGTCATGTATTGTCATAAAGACTTCTCGGGAGATTGTGGGAATGTGTATTATTATTTTATTGTTAATAGACTTCATCCCATTTCGTATTATTTTGGTAATTAAATGAACCGGAGTCACGTTAAGTAACGCTATGTGGTTTATAGCTAAGGTTAGCCGGTGGTAACGCTGCTAGCTAGCAAAAACGTAAAATAATTAAATAACACTGTTGGCTAACGTTAGCGAGCACACGCCCAGCTCTCTCCCGGCCTAAAATAGCCAACGTCCACACAAAAATACTGTTAGTTGCTACATAAACGTGCCAGGTTGTATTTGTGTGGATGGCATTGCGTGCAGTGATTAAAGTTAGCTCTCACGGCGCCCCCTGTGTTAGCGACGTCCTGGCACACCACATGTTTCACTCATTACAGTCAGTGCATGCACAGAAAGTGCACCCACCGGGGTTTAAACTTCAGCCCACTTCGCCGTGAGACAGGGATGACCCTTGTGAAAAAGCATGGTAGAAAAACAGTAGGGGTTACTCTGCGTTTCCGGCAGCACTAAGGGAGAAGTAACTTTGTGCAAATCCTTAATGTGTATGGGATAGAAACGAGTACTTGATGAAGTGTTCATGGGATGCCAGCAGTATTGCTGAACCATGCAGCTCTGATCATGGCTGAATCATGTTTGGATAGCTGTCTACCGTGACTCCTTGCTGTGTAAGCTGGTGACAAGTAACCATATGATCTTCACTAATTTTAACAGCATCAACTACCAGGAACATTACATGAAATCACACTATTGACCAACATACTTTTTAGCCTTCCTCTGTCCTTTAAGGCTCTAAGGATAGATGTTTCATATGTTGAATGTAAAGATTTCTGATTAATAGTGTTGAAAAGAGTTTATTGACTGCCTAGAGTCCTACGCTGAAGTAACTGGTGGATGGAGAACTACACCTAAGTTTACCTTTTAGGTGCAATGACCTCTCACACTGATACCACTGACAGTCCTCTACACGAGTATGCAACAATGCCTGGAAGTGTAGTATTCTAGTATTGTCATGTTATCAAAACATTATCATGCATTTGGAGATTATTTAAGTGTTTACAAGAGGGTTACACACATGCTTGTGAAAAAATGTAAGATTTGAACTTTCTGTGAACTGATCTTTGCAAGTGACACCATAGACACCCTTAGACACATGAACAGATAAACCAGGATGAAGAGAAAAATCCATAAGGTCACTGAATGTCCTGACTTCTTTAATAAAATACAACCTATTGGGCAAGTAGTCCTGTTTATGAACCATATCACCCTGAGGGTAATTTTTTATTTATTTATTTTTTAACGTGGAAGCAGCTATCATGTAGTCGAAGATAATCTTTATGTGGAAAGGTTATTAGTGATAGAAAGTGGACTGTACAGCACAAAACGTTCTAATACGTTAATCTTTCCATGCTGTCCTTAGGACGGCAACCACGTCCTGCACAAAAGGTTTTTTTAAGCAGCCAGCAAGTATTTATGTTTAGAGGCTGTCATGCATTCAAGGTTATTTCAAGCGTAATGTAAATAAGGGGGAAAAAAGGTAACACTTTATTTTATGGGTCAGTAAATTTGAGTACATTTCCAAATAATCTGTTTTCTGAAAAGAGCCATATAAACTACAAATATTCTCTAAAATAGTGTGAACAGTTGGTACACTTCCACTTATTTCTAAAAGGTAAGATAGCACAACCTTGAGTCTTTCTGTGCAATGTTTATTCAGAAAAGAGCAGGTAAAGTATAACTGTAAAATGTTGCTATATACAAACATACAATTCAGCATAAATAAATAGTAATATTTTGAAAAATAAGTGAAAGCGATTTAAACAATGACTGACCTCAGTGTTGAATCATGCTTGAAAAGAAGAGCTTTGTACAGCATGTTGTCTGATCGTGTTGTAAATTAAGTGTTTGTAAGGATTGGACCAGACATACTCAAGTAAAAAGCTGACCACATTTGATAATGGTGCACCTTTTCTCTCCTAGAGGACATTAGTGGTGTTGTACTCGGTAATCTATATGAAAAATGCCACAAATATTTGTATAACAACTGGTAAAAGAGAGCTACAGAAAGAATTTCAAACCCGGCACCCATTCTCACATGTTATCCAAAGCTTCGCAACCACAGTGTAAAGTGAGTGTGAATGTCACGTTACTGGTTTCTAGCTTTATGGAGACTACCATTTCAAAACTTTACAAAATTGGTCAGACATGACATCATTATCAAAATAGCTCACCTACTAGTCTGTCTTCATCAATTTACACTTGGTTTTAAAATGTGTCTTGAGTGATCAGATCACAAGTCGTCAGCAGAGATGCACTCACCGTTCATACCTCAGACCACTCATGTTCAGATTTTGTTAATGCTGCGTCATGTTATTACCAGAGAACCCCCAGGTTTGTATTGAATGGGCTTGTAAAAATGTTTCAGAAAGGTGAGTACATGTACAGGCAATTAGGACAATCTCATTTGTAACATACAGAAGAATGTAAGGTAATACCATGTTTGGAACCCTTATCTAGAATTATGTCTCCCACCTTTCAAATAGATTGATTGAAGTATTGCAATAGTGAAGTTCATGTGGTATACATTGGCCATTGGAAAACAGACAAAAGGGAAAGTGTGTGAACTTCACACCTTTTGTATATTTTGTTTTGTCTAAGGTAGGCTGTTTGTTTATTTCCTTCAGGTCAGTAGCAGATAACCCCAAGTACTGATATGACATGTATTATGTTCACGTTATTTTCAAATTGACTTACTCAACCTCACATGACTACAGCATGTATTTATAGTTGCTGTGACCCTTCAATTTGCAAACCAAGGGTCCTGTTTCTCTAAAGTAGAGGTAGGTAGTAGTGTCTTTGACACTGCATGGGATTTGGCTTGTTAATTTGATACTGTAATATTTTTTTCCATATGAAATAACTCATCACATTCGATTTTGAGTGTGTATGTTTGTGCATGCGTGCATGTGTCTGTGTATCTTAGGCAAGAGTCAACAAACAGCCCACAAAAATCGATTGAAATGTGGTAGAAAACAAAAAGAGGGTCAAAATGTCTGTAGTTAATGAGGTGACATTGAGTACTAAAAAACCCTATATGACACTAGATAGGAGGAGACAGGAGTGCTACAAGACAGCTGTGTGTGTCAGTTCCTGTTGTTTGTCTCAGCTTGTGTTACTGTCAGAGTCCAGTGAGGGACGAGGGGCTTCAAAGGGAGGGAGAGAGTAAAAGAGCAAATACAGGAAAGCTCGCAACAAGCTTTTTCATTTTGACGTCAGTAACCATGGAGAGCTTGCTTTCTTTCTTGATCATATCAAAAAATTGTTAGGATGTTTGTTATGGTTTGTCCTATTTATGGTTTGTTTCCTTGCATTCTAAATTTGATCCCACTGTATTCACAATTTCTGGATCTTTTAAGGTGCTGTTGGCAGTAAACCTATTTTTTTTGGTCATAATATTTAAGGCTCAGTTAAAATATGCTGTACTTTTGTTAGTATTTCTGAATTATTGGTTCTTCAGTTATTTGAGATGTTGATTGTAGTAATGGATAATAAACCTGTGAATGAAGTAGCTACAAACTGTCTTGAATGTTGTTCACTTACTTATAAGCCACTGGCTGTAGTGTAACATAGATGGCTAGAGGTTAGTCTAAAACTCGAATTTGGTTTTGACTACATAGTATTTACGGGGTTAATTGGGGGTTAATGAGGGACTAAATTCCTTGACTGTGTCACTCTGTAGCTGGAAAAACGTGTACATTGCATGTATGGTAATGACAAGTCATAGCTGTTATAAACATAACGTACTTATTACAAAAGAGCTTTTAGTAAATCCTTTAGTAAAGTACAGTACAACACTGAGCATTTATTGCGCTACAGGAGATTGAAAACAAAAGAAAGTTTTGTGATTAAATCATGATAACATACCAGACATGACATATCGATATCATAGTTCGATGCATGCTTTGGCCGGTACATGGAGTAACTTCAGATGTAGTGATTGGAATTTTATGAGCAGATGACATTAGGTTGAACTTGTCAGCTCCACTCAAGTTCTGTACCTCCCACATCTCTGTAACTGGACTCATAACTCTTTGTGACCTACTTACTGTAGACCTTGGACCTCGTTTGGAAAAACAAGCATTTTGTAATGTGTGTTTCAAGGCTTGAAAGTGGAATTACTGTTGGACACTTTCCTAAGTAATTGAGTACATGATCATCAATATCAGTCTTGATTTCTCTGTGGAAGGACCATAATCCAACACTGCATTGAGTTTAAACAGAGAAAGGTGTTTTTCAAAGTTTTCCTCACCCCTCGCTGACAGTTGTATCCTAGGTCTACATAATGTTTGCTTTGAGACTGTTTTTCCTTCTCACTGGCTAAGAGGATGATTTAACTAGCCACTCTTATCATTAAACATAATAACTAGGAACATTTAGTTTTTATTGTGTGGATCAGATAGACAAGTGACATTTGCCCAACAACATCCCTCACTCACATTGCTGAAAATTTGGTGTGTGCATTCAGGGTAATATGAATGCGGGTATTTCACTTACCACAGGCATAGCCAGTACATTTTGAAGTGGCTCTTGGTCTGCCTCTGAGGCCCTGGTGTTAGTTGCTGCCCTTTGGCATATTAAGTTTCAGATGTGCAAATCTCATGGCCGGCCGTGGCTGCTAATGGAAATTTCCACTTCTCTTTCAGCCAGTATCTTGCAAATGTGATGTGAGAAACTCCAGAAAAGAACTAGTAAAGAGGTTGCTTAAATGTAATTTGATATTTATTAATAGAATACAAAAACAACGGTCCAAATTCCTACAGTGTATAACCATATTGGAAAATAACAATAGATTAGGCTACATTTCATTAACCACTTATGGTTGATTGAATCTAGTTATGTTGGCAACATTTTGGTACCAATATGTGGTTGGTCCTGTAGTCTTTAAATGTTTTAATTTCTCTGTACCCTACTACTACTTAAATGCTGCTCTTACAGCTGGTATATGTCAGTGTAAACTCTGATTTGAATCTATTTTGAATTGTTTTAAGGAAGTTTGCATCCTTTTCTTAGACATCGCGTTGGTCAAAATGAAACCATTTTGTTACACAGATAGTTAATAAACCAGTAACTTACTGGAAAATGATGATTCATGCTTCTGCATTCAATCATGTTAGTGTGACTAGCTGAGTTTTCCACATTATTGGCAATGTATACATTTTCTGTGGTATTTCAAGCTGAATTTATTAGGCAGTCCTTTTACTTTGTCACCAAACTTATCAAGGGATACTTCCTCCTAACTTCATAACCAAAACAGTGGCTCTGGTATGGAAATACTGGAATATGAAAACATATGATGATTAACAGGTCTAAATAAACACTATCAAACTAAAGTGTTTATATTATAGAACAAATTATGGTACCCAAACATTATTTAAATGTTTTGTAGAAAGTCAATATAGTCTCTGTTTTACTTTCAGGCAGTTCATTCCTAATCTGTGTGAGCATGTCTGTTTTAAAACTACCACTGGGAATAGAGTCATGCGTTTGTGAACCTTGAAAATAGGATTTTTATATACTCGTTATATTATGCCCATCATCCTTGGCCTGGAAAACCCAAGACCTACCTTCACCTACCTACATGCCTACCTTTTACTACAGGTATGTTTTATTTGACAGAAGTTGAAAATGTACTTCATTTGTTCCATCATATCACAGGAAACTGCACAATAAATGTGAAGGTTAATTAAACACTGCTATTTCACATGAATGTGATAAACTGTGCATGGGCTTGTAGCTTTGTTATGTAATTGGGTGAGGCCATGTCAACATGTCTGAGAAAAAGAGGTGTATGGTGACAGGAAATGTGGTGGGATGAGGAGAACAGATGCAAATCACATCTGCACTTTTCAGCTTGGAGAAACTGTTTGCCACTAGGTCATGTGAATGCTCTATTTCTCTTGTGGGTCATCTTTTATGTGATATGCATTCACAAATAACTTTGCATTTATGGCTGTGAGCAGCTCTCATTGTTACACAGTAGATAGCCTTGTCAACATTGTCACATTGAACATTAAGTTTTTCATTTAACTAGTTTTATATGCAGTGAAGTGTGCATGTTTGGCTCATGTCCAGAGTGTCTCCTCAGTTTTAAAGAGAGAGAGGGGGCAGGACAGGGGGGTATTTTTAGATACACAGGAAGGAAGCTATTTAATAGCCGAAAGCATGAGGGAGAGAATTTAGGACTGTGCAAAGCTTAGACCACTTTTTTTTTGTTTTTTTTTTTTAACTTTTTGTGTCAAAGGTACAATAAAAGGCAAGCCAACATCTCAAGGTGCACATGTAATTATCCATCCATACATTATTTATACCCACTTATTCATATTTAGGGTCACAGGGAACTGCTGGAGCCTATCCTAGCTCTCTTTGGGTGAAAGGCAGGGGTACACCCTAGACAGGTCACCAGGGCCACATAAAGACAGACAACCACGCACACTCACACTAACTCCTATGGGCAATATATAATCACCAGTCAACCTGACATACATGGTTTTCAGACTGTGGGAGGAAGCTGGACTAGCCGAAGAAAACCCATGCAAGCATGTGGAGAACATGCAAACTCCACACAGAAAGGCCCCTGCTGGGTTTCAAACCAGAACCTTCTTGCTGTGAGACAATAGTGCAAACAACTAAGCCACTGTGCTGCCTACATGTAATTATATTCTCTATAAAATGCATTATTGCTCTTTTTATTTAAACATTTAGTTTTGTTTACTAATGCACAGATAAAATTTCACAAATGACACTCAATAAATATTTAATAAGTAATTCAAGAATTCATTTACAACTTGAAATTGCCAACATCAGTTTAAACCAGACAGGTTTCAACATTAATGCTTAATGGAAATGAAAAAAGGAAGAGATGGCATTGCAAAAGTTCTGAAAAATTACATGTGGTTGTTACCAAATCCTACCACACACCTTGATTTGCTTCTACACAGCATCAGGGAAGTACAGGTCTATACTATGTTCCGCTTTTAATGTTGGAATTTTTTGAAAATATGACTGTGACGTTTGTTAAAAATTTCTGAAAACCACAGACTTGTGACTGAAGTTAAAACCTGACTAAGTGTCTCAGTAAGACCTTTAGTGGGCTGTACTTGTACTGAACACTACTTGAAGGACTAATGCCATTCTTGAATAGGTATTTGCCCATTTCTTGTTTTGATGGTGGTGCTGGAGAATTCTGTCTAAAACATTTGTCCATATTCTCCCACTGGTGTTCAGCGTGGTTGAGATCTGGTGATTGCAAAGGCCAGAGAATATGATTCACCAGATTCACTATTCAGGCATCTATTATTGCCTTTACGGATGTGTTGGCATTTTTCTAAAATATGTCAACTGTATGTTTAGTTTAGTTTCAGTTTTAAAAAATGGTTTAAATCACTTAATGCCTTATCGCTTCTCATTGATGATTTTTTTTTTTTTTTTTTTTTTTTTTATGTATTGGTAGTGACAGTTTAGCAGTTCATATTGGCTCATTTAGTCACCCCTGTGTTTTAAGGAAAGCTACACCAAAAGCGTTTTTTAACATGTTGTTTACTGCAAAGGGGTTGGATTTCTAGATCACTTGATGCACCCAGGATTCTCAAGGTCAGTGAATCTTGATACTGTGGGAGTGTTACAGAGTGAAGGAGGTAGCCTCATAGTATCTTCTGTCTAACTTGATTTAACTTGACTAACATGATCAGTACAGACATACTAACATTTCCTAAATGTCCTAAATCTTTACTATAGCAGTCCCTTCACCTCCACAGGTGGATTTATGTCTCTGTATTAGGTGGTACAGTATGGTGGTCCTGCTGTCACTGCCTCAGGTTTTTGAATTTGTAAGCACCACAGCAACATTTGCTAGGTATGTCATACATAACTGGGCCAGGTCATGCATTTATTATACAGTATACTGTATGCAAAATAATTGAGTTCACATGCTTCTATTCACTTTGTCGTTTAAGACTTTTAACACCTCAGAATTACTTTCTTAATAACCTTTTCCAATAAAGGGACGATTATTTAATCTTAAACAATTGTTTTTTTTTTCCATTTTGTGAAAACAGCAATTAGTAATGCAGGATGTCATCTACTATAGGTTTTTTGATTATTCAAAATAGAAATGGCAGAAGTGTTTTGTTTTTTGTTTTTTTTTTTTTCATCTAGTCCATAGTGGTCTCTGTTCTTACTATGTATTGTAATATGGGCTGTCACTTTGCAGGGCTCATATTCCCCCAGAGGTGTTTGATTGTACATGCTCGAAGCATGTTTCTCTGCAGTATCTTTGTGGGTTCAGATTAGCAGAGGGATGTTGCTGTGGTTGAGTTGAGAGAGAGAGCAGGACTCCGAGTGGAGAAGGACTTGAGTTTGGCATGGAGCCTTTTTGAACAGGGTGTATCAGGGCTATAATCCAAACAAGTCAACAGAAGGCAACACACACTCTCAGGAATAAGTCATGTCACTTCACAGGGACCTGTGTTATAGATCTGTCTAGACTTTTCTACTCTTCAGCATGAAGGCACCGCTCGGGTACAGTATATGTGTGATTTATGTGTGTTCTTCTGGAAGTTATAATGATGTCATTCTTGCCTTGTGAGGTTATAACAGTCCAGTTTTTTTAAGCTAGCTGGAGAACTATTAGTTAAGTGTATAGGTTTCATTGGAACATGCTACTACATACATACTTTTTGTCACCTTATGACCTGTATGAGATTGTTAATCAAAATGTACGAATCGAGTGAAGTCCAGATGGCATAACAATGCTTAAATTATCTTCTATGAAAACTGGAAATTATTGTGTTGTTTTTATGTATCTCCAGACATTTGTTTGAAAAACTTGTATTGCAGCAGCATGTGTGTTTTCAGATAAGCAAGGGGATGTTGTCTGGGCTGTGTTTGGAGGTAAAGAGAGCAAGAGAAGCAGGATTTCTTTAGCATTGAGCTTTTCTAATTTGGAAAGTAAGGAGTATAAAAGTAATTGCATGATTTACGTGCAGCTGATAAGATGGAAAAATCAGTGGCTAAAGTGGTGTGCCATCTGTACCTGCTTCTCTCACTGTTTTGATATAAAACTGATGAATCATTACTATAGCTATATTCACTGTTCCCAAACACAATGCAGCTGGACTTAGTTTCACAGACCTGCATGGAGGTTTGTCTTCATTCAGGATGCCTCAGCTTGTGGGTGTGGCTCACATTTTCAGGCCTAACTAGTAATTTCCTGAAAACAAGTTGTCAGTGTTAGAAAAAAGAAAACTGTGTAATCTAAAATCGCAGTTATCTTATTCCTGTGTCATCATGGGAGCAGCTGAAAAAAGACTTGCTGTTATTGCCTTGTGACCCACCCTTTTGTTGTCTGTGTCATAGAATTAGCACACTAGCTCAGTCATCAGTGTCAAAGCTGTTTGTTATGGACACTGTCTCTCAGCCACCATTTGAACCTCACAGATATGAAGCTGTTGTCTTTTAGAGTGTTTAGCTTGGCCCTTACATCTGCTGTATTCACTTTCACTGCATGCAGATTGTGCTCAGCTTTTACAGGACAACACTAGTAAAATACTCAGGCTTAATCTGGCCTTTGTGCCAATAACCATTTTGGAGGCATCTACCCTAATCCATTTTCCTCTCCTGCATTCCAGTGGCTGCTTATGTTCTGGACATCAAGAGCTCTTTGTATATAAGATATAAGAAGTGGACCTGCTGGGGTGGAGGTCAGTTGTAGTGAGACACTGAAACATATATAGGAAAAGAAACTTGAAGTTACTAATCCTGTCATGTCTGTTTTGATGTCACGAGCCGGGAGTGTTTCCAAGAATCCTGGGCTTATGTAAAGCTGTGCAGAAGTGAGCATATCTTAAACATGATAAGAAACCTTAGCTCACCGTGGTGATACATCTCCCTTATATAACTGAGAGTAAAATTATGGGCCACTGTGAT
Source organism: Mastacembelus armatus (assembly GCF_900324485.2). Classification (NCBI taxonomy): domain Eukaryota; kingdom Metazoa; phylum Chordata; class Actinopteri; order Synbranchiformes; family Mastacembelidae; genus Mastacembelus; species Mastacembelus armatus. The sequence goes on from NC_046633.1 coordinate 8,664,822, forward strand.
GCACATATGGTGAAATCATTGGCAGAAAGGATTGTTAATGACCACAGCAAAACCCACAAATGTTTCCACTATCCAGAGGAGTGTAGAGGAGCGAAGCTCTTGGTGCTTGGGAAGGGGAGGGGCACAAGACAGGGTTTCAAAAGGAGCATAAGTTATTCCTGTCCTCCCCTCCTCCTCTTCTCAGAGTAGGTGTAGACTTGTCTAGTCATGTCCCTTTTGTATATTGAGTAAAAGCACTGGACCAATAGATCACACGTTGGTGTACCTTGACTTTTTTTCTTGTGATGTGGCACTGTATAAATAAATGGAATAGGTTTTCAGAAGTCATTTTGTCAGCAGAAAAGTGATAGTATGTAGCTTTGAAAACAGTATGTATTTCAGACCTGTGTAATAAATAATATAATTAAAAACAAAAAGACCCCTTTTTCTCGCTAGCTGGTCCATGTTTATGGACTGTAAATAGAGTGGTCAAGTACTGTGGTCAGTGCTACATGTGTCTATGACCCATGTAGGACATAAATGACATATAGTATGTTATCTTGGTTTCCTTTTATGGCATATTGCACCATTTCCCTGATTTTAGCTTTTGCTGTAGTTAGATTTTGAGGTTTGGGTATCTGCCCAATTTAAATAAACCTTTGGGTGTGAGGGGCTAGTTCTGAGCTGTCAATCAGCTGGACAGGGATGGCCATTGGCTCATTAGTTAGAGGAGCTGTGGGGACTAAGAAACAAAGTGTATATATTTCCTAATGTGAATTATATTGTTAGTCTGTGCAGACCAAACCACCCTTTTACCTGTCTTGAAGTCTTCAACTTCTATCAGAACAGAACAGCTGATAGACACCAGCTGCTATGGTAGGGGGAACCAAGCCCCTGTAGACAGGACTCAAAAAACTCAGCCCTAATACATACACCCAGATGGCAATTCATTAGGTACTAACACTAATGAAGTTTAATACAGGAGTCCTGTTGTAAAGCCTACCTTTATGAAAGTTATATTGTCTTTTTTAATGTTGAACCTGTGGTGTTGTGGGAATTGTATTGCATTATGTTAATGGGGTTTCTATTCTATTCTTCCAATAATAAACTGGGAGGTCAATGTATAGATCATAATCATCATGGAATACATCTCTTCGTATAGACACTAGAGGTGCACTACTAGGATAGATTATGAAGGGCTGTATTGCAACTTTAGCTCATGCTGTGACAGGTTGTATGTTAAAATAAATTGCATTTTGGCATTTTTGGAAAGGATGATCTGTATTCCTTTCACATGTGCTGTCATACACACATTGACTCAATTTGCTTGTTGTTGATCTCCCACAAATGTCACTCTAAGCAGCATACACACAGTTCCTAATACCAGTTGTTTTGTTAAAGGGTAACACCAACAGTTACAGTAAACCAAACCAAGCCCTAAAATAAATTCCTGTAATATTGAAAGTAAAACTCATTTAAAGTACCTCATTCAGTTGCCCTTAGTTTCAGTTTTTCTTTGTGTCATGATGTTTAAAGGTTTACTTAATGCATTGGGTATGCTGAAGTGGGTGGAAACACTTCTGAACTTTATGCTTCTTATCTCTCTCCGTGCAGAATATCCATGAGCTCCGATTTCCCGCACTACAGTTTCAGGATGCCAAATATAGGGTTCCAGAACCTTCCCCTTAATATCTACATTGTGGTTTTTGGGACAGCCATCTTTGTCTTCATTCTCAGCCTCCTCTTCTGCTGTTACTTAATAAGGTAAGAACCATGCACCCTTTTACTTTGGCACTGGTGTTTTTTTTTTTTAGAATATTAACTGTGCATGTTGTTTATTGTTTGGGTTTGTAGTAAAAAAAAGTATTATAATCAGGGGATTCTTTGGCTAGTCAACATTGTCTTCTGGGTGCAACAAATCAGGAATATGGTGGTAGTACAACACAGGTTGTAGTAACAGTGGGTGCATTAAACTGCTCATGCACAACCACTTTCCAAAAAGCCACAGTGGAAAAAACAAATATGTGTTTTTAGTCTTGCAGGGTTCTCATTGTACATGTACAATTTTTTTCTTATAGTTTTTCAGTTTAAACATTATGGTTCATGTGATTTTTTTTTTTTTTTTTTTTTTTAATTTGTTTTTTTCCCCCCTTATGTTTTTAATGTAAGATCTTTAAAGGTTTGCAGTTCTCAATCCAGAACAAAACCAAAGAGTCCACCACACTTTACATCCACGAATGTAACAACGAACGCTTGATGTAGTTTCTTTGGAAGGACCTGGTGTGTTTAGAGAAATGCTTGTCCTATAAATTTGTTTACATTCAAATGAAAATTCATTATTACCTCATTCCTGCACACTGACATTTAAAACAGGTTTTAGATTTACGTTAAACTTACAATATGCATTAATTTTGGCCTTGAAGACCATGTGTACTTCTTTTTTTTTTTTTTTTTTTTTTTTTTTTTTTTTTTTTACTACTTATATGGGTAAAATATAATGAGAGCTGAATGTTAATTCTCACAGCCTGTCATTATGCAACAGTCCTCATAACACATCTTTGTATATGCCAGGTCACTTTGGCTCATAAATTAATTCAGAAATGTCCTCATGTAACCTACTATTTCACTAGCTGGCTGGATCCATATTTAAGACGGGATAACAGGTACTGATTTTTCATAATGCATTGGCTTAATGTTAATGGGAACTGCACTCTAAATTTGTTAAGTCTGAAATCTATGCAAAACAGTCTTGTGAAATATCTAATAATCATGTAGTTTCTAGCCAACATACTGAATGGCACTTGTTCCCTTGGCTTTTAAGTGAGGCTGAGTTAAAACTCTCTTTTCTCCTGTTTAGAAATGTTTGGTTTTATATTTGTCTTGATGATATTTCTCAAAAGGGCAAAACATTTCAACAGCACAGTTTGGAGATGGTAGCAAGAATAGCACAATTGGTCACTTGATAATCTGAATTATTAAGAAACACTAATAAGCTGAAATTCAAAGCTGCTTGTCTACATTATGATCATGGCACTTGGCGTCAAAGGAAACTAGTTATACCACTTAACCGCCTTAATGTCATCTTAATACATGTGTTAATTTTTTTTTTTTTTGATATATCAATTTGCATTTGGATGTTTAACTCTTCTATTTTTAACTATATAAATTTTTTAAAAGTCCATTTTTACACATTGAACCTTGAGTGAAATCAAGTTATTGTCTCCCGCAAAAGAGAAGTGGAGGTGGTGACTGGTCACCCCTTTGCCCCTCTTTTTTTAACACCACTGGTCTGATTAAATTGTTATGGCTGTTGTTGCTGCAGGGTTTTCTCCTGGCAGCAACAAACAGAACACACATAATATTCAGCATCTTTTATCTAAGACCGTGAGAGGCAGAAGTTCCCACCAAAATTCACCCCTCGCCAACTTGTCATATCCTATCTTGCAGGGCAGATGGTAAGTAGGTTAACTGCTACTGTGTTCCCACAATTCCTTCTGACTTCCTGACTTTGATGCAGTACCATGATTAAGTACTTAAAGTTAAGATGTACAGTTTATTAAAGACAAATAGAAGAGCGATCTAGCTTCATGAAAGGCTTTTAAAGTTGCAGTCTCCCAAAGGAACTAGCCCAAGATCATTTTCAGCATAGGCACCTTCAGGCATGATGAATACACAATTCATTTGAAAGACTCCTCACCGAAATTTCGTATTTTATTGGTTTCAAAAACTTAATAAGCCTGAGAGCAACACCTTTAAATTCAAACCTCAAAAGCCACCTGCATGGAGACTTTTTTTTATTTTCCTGCAAGCATCACTCCTTGTCTTTCACTGATGGGTGAATGGACGGACCAAGGAATTTAAATTAGAGTTGATGTGACAGGTCATTACTTCTACAAAGACAAACATGCCTACATGATTTGACATAAGACAGACTCTCACAGAACTGCTCTACAACCTCTGTCAGTGAGTCTTGTGTCCACACGCACACACACATGAAATATGCAATGCAGCACGCAGGCAGATTGAGAAGTAAATCTTGAGCATAGCATAGAAAGTTAGGAACCCAAAACCTTCAATGGTTTATGAACATGCATTGTAAAAAAAACTGCAGAGTAATTGTTCCACCAACAGCCAGGATGTAGTCAATTGGATGTTACAATGTCACTAGTATATAGTCTGTATAGTTTATTTGTTCGTTAATCATAATCAGATTTCGAGAATGACAACTTTTGAGACAATGAGCCATTTCGATTGATTGATTATGCTCCTCGCCCATTTTGACAAGTGCCATATATACACCCCCACCACCCCCATGTGACCCCCTCACACTCAACTTTGGGAGTCTCTGCACCTTTACTTGCTGACCTCTTTCAAAATGTCAGTTTCTCTCCTAGACTGTGCTGCTTGTTTTACAGATCCCTCTCACTCTGCTGCGAGAGGTTAAGGTTACTTGTAATGGAGGTAAATCTTACAAACCTATGAATTTCTACTATCTCTCTTACTCTTGTTTTCTTCCCTTCGTCTACATATTTTATCACATTCTCAGTGGTTAGAATCTCTTCTTATGCCATTCTCTTCCTCTTCTTTTTTTATTCACTGAGATGTTTGTTTTTGTTTTTTGCTCAATTACAAGAGCTGTGAAAAAGTTACACCAAGAGTTTGATATAAGCCTTAAACTTTCATCTGTCTGTACTTTCCTTCTAAGTTGGAGTTTTTCAAGCTTCTGTGGTGTGCCTTAACATATAGTAATGTTTTTAATGTCTGATTCAGTGTATCCTGGTTGAAATTCACTAATTGTTTTGACAAGAATATCTGTTAATTTATAACTTGACTTACATTAGTCTCTTAAGCAAAACAAATATTTAACAGTTTCAGTACACTGTCTAAAACTAGTCTCATGAATGTTTTGCCTCAAGTTCGCCTTAGGCAAAAATAATCTTTACCTTTCGAGCACTCCAGCAGAACATACACAACCAAAGCAGTTTTATCTCAAGAATCTGCATGGCTCTGACTTTGTTCAGCTGTTTCTTTGTGATATTACTCGGGGATGTACCATTTGTACATTTAGTTTCCACTGTGTATGCTGAATTATGATTTTATTAATGGATTGAGAATTGCTTTTTAATTTTAATACCCATTTGGTACCACAGTGATGTACTAGACTAGAGTGATGTCGAAAGGCAAGTATTTAATAAAAAATGACTTCCATGTTTGTCCTTTTTCTTGTGTTTCCAGGATGTATGGCTAGTTTGTCTCTTTTACTGTATGTAGTCAATTGTAAAAGGTCACTTACTAATCAAAAAGATGCTTTGTCTTTCCGTCTACCCAGGTTACGGCACCAGGCACACAAAGAGCTTTATGCATACAAACAAGTAAGCACTCCAGTGAGACGCACGCACGCACACACACACACACACACACACACACACAGATATACACAAAGCAAAAACACTGCAATATAAAATATATATATAATCTGTTGTCTAACAGAAAGGACATGACAGCTGTGGGTATTTCAAGAATTAGAATATTCATAGGCTTTTGGCGAATACAAGTGGATCACCAAAAATTCTGGAAGGCACTGAGGGGAGGAAGAGGAGCTGGAAGAATCAGTTTCACATTTTGGTGGTTGAATGTGTCAGCAGAGTATAGCTGCTCTATATAAAGAGTCTTAGTGGGCCTAAACATGACTCATGTCTTTTAGTTATGTAATTCCAGCATGCAAAAATACCCACACATGTCAAAGTTAAACACATGCACACATACGCAAAATGGAAAGGTAGATGCTACAGGGACCATTAACTCTAATTTATCTCCCAGGGTATATGACTGTCTGTTAGCTAAAAACATTGATGTGTTCGTCCTCTGTGGATTCTGTAAGATTGCTAAATTCATGTTCATGCATTTGTTAGAAAGCACCATTTGTATTCTAAAACTTTTGCATCTGTGTCCTTTATTAAGCCATTAGACTCATTTTTAGTTTTTATTGTGTTTAAGGGAACAGCTTTCTCTGAATGTATCACTGCATTGGTGTGAAACAGTAGCTAATCTGTCCTTATCTCTTCTTATTCTTTTTAGGTCATTCAGAAGGAAAAAGTGAAAGAGCTAAATTTGCATGAGGTAAGCACTGTTTTTTTTTTTTTTTTAATCAGTTTTTTAAAATATATGTTTCTCTTTACATGACCTATCTGATAGTATTGGGTTTTGTTACTATCTTTTTTGAGAGCACTGACTTGCAGTTTTAGAGCATAATTTTGGTTATATGTTCAGATTTTGTAATTTCTTTTGTCAACACTAGCTTGGAAAAATTTTCTGTGCTCGCAAACTCCCAAAACTGCTGCCCACACCTCTCGCTCTTGGATTTTTATGCAACATCCCTGTCAAAACCAGCCAGTAAGAAGCAAGTAACACTTTTGACTTGTGAAACGATTGTGGCCACCTAGCTGGTGAGATCATACTGACAGTTCTGAGCATGAGCAGAGAAAATCTGAGCATGAGCGGGGACTTGGTCAGTGCAAGGACAGTATCAAAATGACAGAAAACATTACAAATTTAATCAAGAAATTAGACTTGAAAATTGAAAGATGGTGCATTTATTAACAATAGATATAAACCACCATAATTTGGCAGCAGTGTTAATTCTGGCAATGAAAACCATTACTGAAAAATATTTGGCTACCTATTTCTCATAAAATGAAAATTAAATGATAAATAATGTTTGAAATAGTGGGACAGAGAAGAAAGATTAATTCAATTTAAAATGACTGTGTATATTGTTACTGTCTTGTAAAAACTAGCATCTTGTGCTTAGGTCATGACTGCCTTCCCTACTTTTACTCTGAAATGCTGTACAGAGTGGCAGCTGAACTTGTTTGAATTACAGGCAGTGTATAACAATGGTGTTGAATTTGCAGTGAAGAGAGAGTAGTCCCCAGCCAAGAGCACCATTCCTTTAACACTGGAGTGTAAATGAAAAGTTAACAATAGCATCTTCATCTGTGCTTTGGCACAAGGATAAACAGTTTTTCATCAGCAGTGTTGGAATTTCCCAGTGTCCTATCAGGCCTCAGGCTTTTATTGTTTATGTTATTGAAAACAGAGAAAGCATCAGAAGGTGTCATGTGATTGAAGTCTGTGACAGAATAACCAAGCTGTGTTTGTTTAAGGGCCATTATACACACAGACACATGCACACACTAGCCTGGGTAGATGACCCAGTTTTACAGACCTCCGCACCAAATGATCACCCTGGAGACATGAGTGCAGACTGAGGTGCACAGATTCAATTTCAGCATTTTAATGGAATATCTGGAATTGGAGTGCTAATATGGGCTCGACTCACTGCTTAAGTCATGTTCAAATTTGTATGCCATGCAGCCCCGACCAGTTTTTTAGTGTGACTTTGATGTCTGTCACCCTTTAACTCTCTGATATCATGTGTCTTTAAAGAAAACTGTACTATTTAATATTTATTGCTGTTTTTATTTCGCTTAGTATAACACACCATTGCTGGATTGAGCAAGACTAATTTATGTGCAAAAGCAGAGCAAATGTGGCATCTCAATTTGCACTCACAATTTGTGTGTAATTACTGTCTTTTTTTACTGAGGCAGCAGCTCATTATGTAATTGAGCTACTCAGACTAAATGCTATAGTATGTATCGTTTGAGAATAAAGAAGAACTTAAAAGGCAGAGTCCAGCAGTAAGACTTGTCTCTGCTGATCAGCAAGCTCAAAAAAGGCATCACTCTGTGGTCAGTCTGAAATAGAAATTGTCATCACACTATACAATAAATAATTTAATAATAATTTATATTTTAATAATTTAATTTAAATATTATTAAATATTACTTCTAGACTAATGCTTTGTGGAATTTTATTACTTGGTATTTCCTGAGTTAATGGCCAGGAATACAGTCAATATAACATTTATAGTTACACGTTTTCTGTCAGTGTAGAGGGAATATGTACGGTGGCCGACAAGGGCAAACGCGCTGCAAAACAGAAACGCTGCAAAAGAGAAACGCTGCAAAACAGAAACGCTGCAAAAGAGAAACGCTGCAAAACAAAAACGCTGCAAAACAGAAACGCTGCAAGAGAGAAACGCTGCAAAACAGAAACGCTGCAAAAGAGAGAACACAACGGAAGTGCGCCAGGCCGATAGGGGGACCCCGAACTGAGGGGTGCAATGAACAAAGAACTTTTACAGAGGCGAGAGAGACACATGTAGTGACATAAGTCACGTCTCATTTTGGAGGCTGCGTAATGACGCAGGTTATAGTGTTGAATTGCAAAAGAATTGAATGAGCGACCTCTGATGATTGTTCTCATGTGCTAATATGTGCTAACAATGTTCTGTTACATTTGTTTACTTGATCAAAATGTCACACAACGTGGGGGGGTTGGGAGATCTGAAGGTGCGTTTTCCATTTGTTACTTAACACTTGGCCGTCATCTTTTACAACATTGTACTTTTATAATACTGTAAAACATGACGGCCAAGTGTTTAAAAAATAATAAATGTAAAACGTACTCTAATGCCCGCTAAATTCACAGCCAGCAGACGTTCTTTTGTCACTTTGCTTTATTAAGTTTTTAGTCAGAACAGGTAAAAGGTAACAGGCTACTGTTTCAGCCGTAGCCACGCTAAGTAGGGATGGGAATATCGACTCTCTGGAATCGATACTTCCATACTTTGGAGTCGATACTTTCTTAAGTATCGCTCGATACCACTCCTAATAAAAAACGTGCAATTAGTTTTCACTTCTGAGAGTTTTGGATGTGTGAAAACCAGCCCAAGCGTATTTTAAATGGTCTTCGTATCACATGATTATGGCAGCCAATCAGATGTCAGAGCTTTCCAGAGCCAGTCATGCACTGCAGAAGGAAGTATTACTCTCTCCACTCTGCAGCGTGGAGGGACCTCCTCCGTCTCAGTGCTGAGAGGCACGGCAGCATGAAGAGAGATAGAAAAAGAAGCATTGTGTGGTGCTATTTTTCACCCACTACGAGGGGAAATGCTATTTATTTATCATTTTATTATTAGCATTTAAACAAGTATTTATGTTCATGAGCATTATTCATGTTGCCATTGCAATAAAGATATTAATCAACACTGTGCAATAATGATTTTCCTTTAAGGTGCAGAAGGTATCGGTATCGTCAATACTGACCCTGTAGTTACTTGGTATCGGATCGATACCAAATTCTGTGGTATCGCCCATCAGTAACGCTAACTCCCCTCACCGAACAGCTCTCTCTCACCCTCCCTCTCTTCCCTCCACACACACTTCTTCCCTCCTCCCTGACCCATCTCCCTCTAGCTCACCCCACCGACTCCCCAAAGAACACCCTGAACAAGACAACAACCTATAGTCATTACAGCACCTTCAGATCTCCCACCCTGCAACACCCCCCCCCCCCCCCCCCACGTCTCCCGACGTTGTATTTTGATCAAGTAAACAAATGTAACAGAACATTGTTAGCACATATTAGCACATGAGTCCATGCTTCACTGCCTGAGATCTAATGTGATTTTGTCTGTAGTAAGTTTTGTGTGTGTGTGTGTGTGTGTCAATTGCAAATTAATGACCAGAATGTAACTTAGTGCAGATTCATTTGTTTATTAATCAGTTTTATACCTGGACTTAAGGTACAGATGTTTGCAAAGTGTGTGGAAAGCAAACATGCAGATTTGTAGATCTGGTGCTCACTCTGACCACAAACGGCCTTTGTGGATTTTGAGCCTTGGTTCTTCTCTTTTCTCCTGTTTTGATATTGCTCTATTGCTTACCTGTCTTGGAACAAACATTTATTAAACTGTATTATTTTGTAACTTATTCATAGCTCCAGGAAAGTATTTGTCCTGACAGGCATAGTTTGTTTTTTCTCTGATTAAATCCATGATCTGGGATGTAGTGAAGGAGGACATGAGGATAGTTGGTGTGGGTGAGGAGGATACAGATGATAGGGTTAAATGGAGGCAGATGATTCACTGTGGCGACCCCTGAAGGGAGCAGCCGAAAGGAAAAGAAGAAGAAGTCCATGTGTTTACAAGGAGTCTTTAACTAAAAGCTTACAGGATTAATTCATTGAAATGGGAAAAGGAGGTTCTGTCAAAATGGCTAAGGGTGCCAGATTTCAGCTGTGACTGTGACACCCCAGACAAGGCACTGAAAAGAAGAAAAACACTGATCTATTCATCAATAAAGACAGCAAAGCAGACGTCTTAACAGAGGATTGTTCTGTGTCCAAAAATCCTCAGGAGAGAGCTAAGAGCCCCCACGCTGTTCTTTTCCTTCTTTTTTCCATCCAACCACCAATAAAACAGAGCTGAGAAAAAGAAATATCTGTGTGGTTAGAGAAGTAACTGTTGCAGTGTTAGACAGCCAAAATATATAAAAAAAAACACCCTTTCATCAATGTTTTTGCTGAGGTTTATTGATGAGAATGCTTTGTGGGCTTGTACTTCATTTGCTTTTGCAGATGCTTGCCCCCTTTCTCACAACTGGAAATGTCCATCTATACTGTAGCAGTGCTTGTCATTACTAATTCTAGTGCTGGTCTGGAGAGGTGTCAATTCATCCACTTCTTTTCACTGGACAGCAGTTAGTTTGCTGGGAGGTTCACACCTCTCCCTGAATTTTCAGCCCTCACTGTCTCTCTGCCCTAATCAAGGAGTTGATAGTGGAGCAAAGAGGCCAAGTCCACCAGAAAACATGTGGACCTTTTCCCACCAACCTGTAATGGAAGTAGTCCTGGGTTCTGCCTTTGTTTCCACTGCCTCCTTGCCCACCTTGGAAAAGAGTTCTAGGAGCTAAATTTCAGGACCACTTAGAAATCAACTTCCAGATAACTTACATCATCTTGCTCAGCTGTGTGTGGGCATGAGGAGTATATCCCTACCCTTATGTAAACAGTGACCTACACAGAAAAACACAACCAAAGGCTTTTTTTTTTTTCAGGCTTTTAAGCCCTGCCATGTCACAAATACAGCACAGATAATAGGAATTCAATCCACCCTTGGCGCCCGTCTCACTTCCTCCTGTTAACCGTTTAACACAGCCCCCACTTAGTTCAGGTTAAAAGTAATCAACCTTGATAGGGAAAGTAGTTGATCTGTAACACTGATACTCTGGCTTCATCCCATCATCACTTTCTCATTCAACTGTTGTAATCAGCAGGTAATCTGTCTGTTGTCAGATCAGACAGATTAACATTCTGCTTGTGATTTCATGGGTGCAAGTTAGAGATGACAGCAGTGTGTTTCATGCAACAGTGATATAGTTAATATTATTGATGTCATGGTAAGAGTTTAAGCAAAGGCAGCAAAGAGCTTACTAAAATGGCCACATTTGAATTATTTATGCAAGCAATTCCCTTGAAAACCGAAGCTACAGCCTGAGTGAATTAAATAATGAACTTTCAGTTCTCTTGATGGCCAAAGCTGTGTTGTTTGGTGCATTGTCAGGTGGCTGGTTAAGACTGACACTTTAATGGTTATACCATAGCAAAACGGAGTATGTTGGAGCATGTGCAGGTGTGCAGCATCTATACGATATGGGTGTTGTGTGAGAAAGCCATAAAAAAACAAGTATTCTCTTTTGCCTCCATAGATTAAGGATTTAACCATATAATATGGTAACTCGTTGAATCATTGTGTACCTGTTGTTATGTCTACGATTGGATTTGATATCCATTTTGATGTAGTTCATTGTTACTGTTCCTTCAGTTATTGTGATAACTTTAGAAATATAATCTGTCGTTACATTTTCTTCCAGATATGTGCAGTGTGCTTGGAGGAGTTCAAGCAGAAAGATGAGCTGGGGATTTGTCCATGCAAACATGCCTTCCATAGAAAGTAAGTATATGATTCTGTGGATCTTCACAGAAACTCAGACAGATCAGCACAAATTTCCAATAGAGTAGGTCAGGATACAGGAACATGTACAACGGCATAGTAAAAAAAAAAAAAAAAAACTTCAAAATTTCAAACAACCAAAGTAAACAAGTTAATGTCAGGTTATTGCATGGGTGGACTCTGCGTGAGACAACAATAATAAAATGTATATGAACATGAATAATATACTGTATGTTTTTACAATGTACATCTAATACTCACACAGTGACACAGTTTTAAACTCTTTTCTGCTCTCTAATTTTGTTAGGGCCTTACAGGTTTTAAGGCAATACACAAATCTATATTTGGGGGATATACTGCAACATAATGCATGTTCTTGTTCTTTAAAGGTCTCTTTTTAAATAATGTGTCCAAGATGTACTCTGTGTTATAAATTGTAATAGCTACAATAATTTGAAATCATCACAGACTAATTTTGGCATTACATTTAAATCCTTATGCACCAAGTTTAAGTGCTGGCTTGTGGTATAACAGCTGGTGAAGACTGTGTCCTTAAATACAGGCTAGACTAGGAACTTTGATTGACTGAAGCTAAATCAAGTTCACACTTTCTGTTTCCTCTGCTTTTGTCTTCCCTGACTTGACATGTCCCTGTTGCTCCTTCTTTTTCTCAGGTGCCTCATTAAATGGTTAGAGGTGAGAAAAGTGTGCCCTTTGTGCAACATGCCAGTCTTGCAGCTCGCCCAGCAGGCTGGTAGCACAGAGCCCCCTGTGCCGGTACAACAACCTCTGCCTGGCATTGAGAATCTGGTGTAGCAGACTCAAACATTCTCAGAAAGTGCACCACAGACACACATCTGATCACTCATACTCCCACCTGTACAGGTACATTTTGGTATGAGTCCATATGAGACGAGAGAAACTGGAGTTACTCTGCACATACTTGTGAGTCTGCAGCCATCATCAACTCTAATCTTTGCATTGGTTCACAGAAGGATTTTCTGGTATCAGCTCTGGCTGGTAATCAAGTGTTTTCATGTTTTTCCTTTCACGGACAATGAAGAACAGGTGATCAAGAAGAATTTTCCTTTTTGGCCATGATGTGGTCAATAACTTCTTTTTTTTTTTTTTAACCAAAGCACTTTTCTGGGGACACCAGCTAAAGACCAGGAGGATGAAAAACATAAAAGCCAAGAACTACAATACACTAAAATATGATTTTTCTGTTTTGTTTTTTTTAATGAGCACTTTATGAGAAGTCAAATCTTAACTGCTTGTGGTGGTAGCAGCAAGGTCATGTTGTTTTATCATTATTTGTGTACAGTACAAAGCCGCATAGGTTTTCATTTTTAAATCGTAAACTTGGATTTTTAAACAAAATATATATCTCAAAGGGACAGCAATGCTTATGTTAGTAGATGTCAGGAAATTTGGACAATAGTTTGTGTTCAGATTGCACACACACACACACACACACAAAATATTGAGCTCAAAGCACCCACAAGACTTCATGTCTGACAAAATGTGAAAGATTTGAATGTGTTGAAACATACAACGTGACTGTTATTAGAGGCTTTTACTATTCTGTCAAAACAGGATAAATGATACAGTGAGCTAATTATATTTTCACTAAAGGAATTTACTAGCTAACCCTTCTATATGAGTGGAGGCTCTATACTGACAGCCCAGCCATTGGTCTGACAAAACGGTTTAGGACCTCTCCAACAGAAAATCTAAATTTCTAGTTAACCATTTCACCTGCTGTGATTATCTCAACCAGGAACAGTATATATGGCCTGGTGTTTTGTATACAACACGTTTTACAAACACCAATGAGGGAAAATTAAACAAAAATCTATAAAATGACATAATTGTTCCAGTTTTATTTTGCTCTGCTGCTATATCATTGTATTTTACAGAAGTTGAGCTGTGTGAATGTTGGTGTCTTTCTGCTTCAGATCACAGCTGAGACACTTCACAAATTGTTACACTAATTTCTCTAACTTGCAATCGCATATCCAATTAGAAATTGACTATTTCATTTTAGAGAGAGAAACTTAAAATTTGCTGCGCATACAGGTGCAGTTCTCTTAGCTTAATAGTCTTTCTATTTATTATTTTTCTTTTTATTAATTTATTATAATTTCTTGGTACAGCTACATAGGGCGAATGACTTGATGGAAAGATGCATGCATCACATGCACTGCCCTTAGCATATCATCAGCATATCTTTTGGTTAAGATGCGTCATGTAAAATTCACATATATGCATGTCAGGAGGGGCTGGAGCTGCCCCTGCCTGGGCTGCAAGAGAGTCAGTATTCAGCAGGTTGTAATGAAGCAGCATTTTCATTCATACACACATAGAGAGTAGTTCAGCTTTTTGGCTGCACTATTCTGGCATTTTCGCTTCGCTCCCTATTTCTGTACAGGGTGCTTTTTTTGCTTTGTGCCACACATACCATAACTCTAAGCCCTGCTTTTGTGGATATCTTTTTTGTCTTCATCTCTTTTAACCACATTTGGTAAATGTATTGTGGGGAAACATGCTGATCTAAAAGGGGCCTAAAAAAAATGCTGTGCTTCACAGCGACTGACCTCAAATAATAGGGTTTTGTCTTTTACCCGAAATATGTTTGGAAAGTCGTACATATGTTTAAAGGCACAACGTGCAATCCAAATATAATCAGAGTAGAGTAGTTGCAATTTAAAAAAAAAAAAAGAAAAAAAGTGAATATACAATATGATAACTTTAAAGAATAAAAAGAAAACAATAGTGATTGTGCCTTTAAACATCACAAAATTCCAATAGACCAATGACAGAATTGCACAGGTTTCCAACAAATGGGCAGTTCAACAAGTGATAGTGTTTCACCCTGTGTGGCAGCAGTTACTTTCACCTCTGTGGTTGGAATCTTTCATCATCATGTTAAATGTCTGCCCACAACCCACAGTGATGACCTTTGTGGTTGTGTCAGAGCAAGGTAAAAATGTCAACAGTTAAATAAGCAAAGGATGGATTTCTCTATCCTCTGTGTAGTTGGTTGTTACCTGGTGGATTTCCCTTATTGAGGCTAAATCCACTTCTGTCAATGCAGCACTATGTTACCACTGATAAGAAAACTGTTCGTGCTTCAGCAAAACTCAAATTAATTCTTCTCCACTGAACCTTATTTGAACAAAAAAAAATGCCACAGTTACAAAAAAGACCAGGATTATATTTATATAATCACAACCTGTTCAGTCTCGCAGTAAATCAGTGGTTTACAATATGGATTTTAGATTGAACAAAATAAGCAACATTAGTGCAGTTGTCAGTGTACAGTATTTTGATGCTCCTTAGTTTTAGGTTATAATCAGGCTGTGACTGTTTTGTTGACCTTGTGTCACTGTAAATGTTACAAAGTGAGACCTAACGTTCCCCCAAAAATTTCTGATGTCCCTCAAAGATGGCTCTTTTTAATTTATAATTTTTTTTTATTTCCTTCTTTTTAAAGCTCAGTGCTTGGTCTTAAAAGAACATTGTTCCACCTAATAGTTGTATTTTTAAATGTATGATTCACCAGAGAGAATATGAGGAGATTTCACGGGAAAACAGCCAAGTCAAGTTGCCACTGATCTCACAATTGTTAAATGTATTAATGTAAGTAGACTAGTACTAGAAGTAGTAGTACATTGATACGTAAGGTGCACAAGAAATGCTCCGTCATAAAAACTAAATGGCAGCTGAACACTTGCCATTTAGATATCTTAAGTGTTGTGTTTGATTATATACATTTAAACTTAAAGCCTTTCCACCTAAACCTCCCCGTTTTTTTTGTCATCGTTGTTGTTTTTTCCCCCCGTGTGCAGTCATAATCCCACTTTGAACAAAGTGCCCACCCAAAATGAACTATTATGAATCAAACATGCAGCCAAGAAGAAGGAAGGTTCTGCATTTTGAAGAAAAAAACAGTAGGCGAGAGTCGAAGGAGATTTTGGCTAAAAAAAAAAAAAAAAAAAAAAAAGGAAACTGAGCCAGTCATGAATATAGTAATAAATGGTTTCTCACCAATGAAATCACCATTGACGTCAGTGCAGCTTCTGAGTTAACTCCGTTATAAATAGACAAGACAAAAAAAGATGAAAGGTGACAGTCAGGAACAACAGTTCACATCGAATATTTACTGATACTCGGAGTAGAAAGCATCTAAATGATGACATTAGCCGTTTATATGGTTGTCCCTTTCATGGCACACACAATATTCTGACACAATATGACAAAGCTCAGTTTTCTTTGATAACAAAACAGAAAATTAGAACAATTTCAATTACAGTTGAGAGGTTGAATTAAATTTCCATGGTTGGTTTTAGTGTCCAACAGATTTAAGAATAAGAAACCTCTGACCCTGCCTTCTCTCAAGTGAATTTCTTGTGTTGCATTATTTATTCCCCTGTAGCGCTCAGTGTCTTTCCACAAATATATTTCTTCCCACTTTTACCTCTGCCCCCCCAACCCTTTTTTTTTTTTTTTTTTTAAACACTGATTATGTTTGTGTACTGTCACAGACATAGTAAAATTACGAATTCTGCAGCAGAATATTTTTGGACAAGACAATTGCTGTACAGTATTTGTAAGCTCTATTTTTGTATATCGCTATTTTGGAGAAAATAATAAGCATTTATTCTTTTTGTTTTTTGTTTTTTTTTTTGCTAATTTCATGTTTATTCATTATAAGAAAATGTTGCATGTGACTGACTTGAACTGTAATTAAAATTTCCAATTTTTGGAAAGATTCATGTGTTTTTGTTTGTTTGTTTGGACATATTCAAAACATTCATAAAAAAATTTATTTCACTCAGACCCCAAGTCTAGCAAAATATGCAGTAAGGGCCTAAATGTTTCTCTTTGTCTAAAACATATTTTCATTTTTCATTTATGTGAAGATTTAAAAGTCATTAAATAACACAATAAAGCTTACAAACTGAAGGGCTCTAAATACTAAGCCTTACAAAGCTGCTTGTTTGGCTTACTCAATGACTGAACATAAATAAACTAAGAATTCACAACCATTCTACATTTATTTCAACTTTACTGTAAATACTAAATCATTTTCTTGCTGATTGCAGAGATCCACAACACTTGTGTTATACCATCATCTGGTGGGTAAATGTCATTAATGAAAATTATCTGCACTACCATGTCTCTGATAACCACAGTATGTGCATTTTAAAATGAAACTCCATATTTAATATAATATTGGGGCAGTTCTGGAAATAAAAATTTCTGTGAATCCCCATTCGCTAACAGGACATTTACACAAAAACCAATATTAAAACAATACAGACATCTAGTGGTGACAACTTGAAGTTGAATCCGATTTCATTTGGTACCAAACTGCTATAAATACATAATTCAGTAAAAGTAGCTGAGAACGTACTTTGTATATTGGAATCAGGTTTTATTTTCCAAGCATGTTGGACAGACAAGGAATGTGACAAGAAATTCTCCTTTAAGATAAAATGGCGTTTTAATTTCTATTGGATGTTTACTTCATGTCACATAAGGATCATTGGCATATAGTGTGACATCCTATACCTTTTTAGATGATCTGACACACATTTATGCTGTGATTTCAGTGACTGACTAGTCTCACTTGACTGGCATGTGACCCTGAGCAGCATAAATGCACATTGTAAATTGTTCTGTATTTTTGTTTCACTGCTACTTAACAATTTGAATTAATTGTGTCTGTCTTAAGAGAGGTTAACTAGCTTTCCTATACATTATCCAAAACAGTTATTGGTTCTAGCGACCTTAATGGATACATTTGGGGAAGTTGGAAGTCCGGCTGTGGAAGAGCTCATGTGCATCAATTAGTAGGAACTAGGTGTAAACGTGATGAATTAATATTCAAGTACAGCAGAGGAAACAGGGAAGCACACTCTTTGTATATTCTATGATTTCTAAAACCATTGGCAGGTCTTGCATAGTTAACTAATCTTGTGGCCCTAACTTGCATGCTTCTGTGCTAACACACAGATTCTAGCAAGACTTGCAATACAATTAATAATAAATATTTTCTTACAAGGTAGTAATCTATGGTCATTACACACTTTTCCCCTTTTGCATTGTAGACAATGTTCATTTGTTTTGTGTTTGAGTTTGGTTAGTTTATGCCATTTATTTAGTGTGGGTAAGGCCTGGTTGTTTTTTTTAAACAGTCACTTTGGCAAATAGGTGCTGTCTCAACAAGCCATTTTCATGTATAGTGATGCATTGAAGGTCATTAATCAAAACCCATTCTCACTTCCTGATTAAAAAAGAAAGAAAAAAAAAACATGTTAGAAGGAAACACGTTTATTTTTATTTTTATTTAATTTTGTAATTACTTAGCTAGGGTGAAATAATGAGCATCGATAGGATAATGTTTTCACTCAGCTAAAGTATTTGTACATGTAAAATAGTTACATTTTCAGGGTTTATTTCATAATGTATCATTATATTTAGTTGCTTATTGTGTTTAGACTGCAAAATAACAAACAGCAATTAGTTCAATCTTTAAATGATCAGCACTTATTTAAATTTTCTGTTAGTTCAGGGAAAACTAAGTAACTGTTCTATTGACACAGACTTTTGGAACTACAGTTCAAAGACTATTGAAATACCACTCCCAAACAACTGGAAATTATGTAAAAATTAAGCTTTTAGAGTATTTTAACACTTTGTATCATCTAGATTTGTTAAACATCTGTCAACACAAGTGCTTCATAATGTGATTATTAAGTTATATATTTTAATATAAGCATAAATTATATCCTATACAAGTACCCTTTTCACAGAAATATATAAAGCCAGTACAACCAACTCACAGTGTAACAAAGAGATTGGGGAGAACAAAACTAAACTGACAGAAAAACAGACTGCTCATGTACACAATCCCAACATGTGTATGAGCAGCAGTGTTGGTGGCAGTGGTGTTAGTGTTTGTCGAGTTTGTTACGGCCACTGTTGTCACAGCACTGGGTGTCGAGGCAGCAACACTGGCTGTCGTGACGGCACCACTGGTTGTCATGGCGGTAGCACTGGTTGTCATGGTAGCAGCACTGATTGTTGTGGCAGGAGCAGTGGTTGCTGTGGCAGAAGCATTGGTTGCCGTGGCAGTAGTATTGGATGCCGTGGCAGGAACATCGGTTGCCGTGGAAACAGCATTGGTTGCCGTGGCAGGAGCATTTGTGGTATCTACCACAGCTGCTGTATTTTCCCTGGTTTCTGCAGTAAGTCCTGCAGTTGTGTTCTGGGCATTTGCTGATGCTGTTAGTAAAATATAAATCAATAAGAGAAGACTGGATTCTGTTTTTCCTTTTTTTTCAAAAACAAGATCAACATGTTTTACTTACCAACGATCAGGAGTTGTATCAGAATGGTCCGAAGCATTTTTAGCACCATCACATCTAAAAGAAAAAAAAATATGTTTTTTTTTTCTATATATAACATGCAAGTTCAAGATCAGGATGTCAGAAACTTCTAAAAATATGTTATAAGACATAAAAACATAAACCTGACTAATGCAAAACAAGCAGTTAAGTAATTTGTAGAAAAGATGTACTTACAAAACTTCTCTGAATTTTATTATTGCTGCCTTGAGCTGTGATGTGAATGATCCTTTGTCTTGTCTGTGCACCTTTAACTAAAGATCTGAGGATGTCGCAGCCTTTATATGGTGAATGAAAGAGACCCAGCTTGATTGACCACGTTAGTATAACAAATGACTTTGCTCAGCTGTTTATTTTCAAGGATTTACAAAGCAAACAGGGTGGTGATGAACTGAAGGAGTTGCTTGCTGCATGACACAAAGACAACTCTTTGTGTAGAGGCTGCTAAAGCAGTACTTTAACAATGAATGTGTCATGTAAAACACATGGAATGATGATAAAGATGAGGAAAATGTTACCTTTGTATGGAACCTGTTCTCCAAATTTACTCAGCTATTTTGGGTGAACATAAATTATGATGTGTTAAGACTCTCAGCCATGTCTTGTGACACATTCTTTCACATAGACGGTACATTATAAAGTTATGTGTCACGACCGATGCTGGTAAGTTTCTAGTGAGAATAAATCTTTCAGTTAGTCTCACTTTAATGTCATAGTCATTTTTTTAGGATGTACTTGTTTTGGAATACAGAGCCTAAACATCATGTTTAGGCTCCAGTGTCTGCACTCTTCAAGTAGTTAGTTGCTCCTATGAAAACAACCAGACATATAATGTCCCATAGGTGCTCAATTGGATTTAGGTCAGGGGAACGTGAGGGCCAGCAAATGGCCACCAAACCAGTCACGCCTGATGATGTTACAGGCATCTCCAGACTCTTTCAACTTTTATTTTAAAATAGGGTGCCAGTAGCGGACCTGCCGGTTCTGTTGTTCTCTGGTGAATGCCAATCAAGCTGTATGGTGTTGGGCTGTGTTTTCAACAGTTTGGTCAGAATCATCTAGAGCAGTAGAGGTGGGTTTGTAGGGCTCTCACAGTACTCATATTCTCTGTTGCACAAAGGAGCAGATACAGTTCTACTGCTGGATTGTTTTCCTTCTACAGCCCCGTCCAGCTCTCCTGGTGTAACAGCCAGTCACCTGGTACCTCCTCCATGTTCTTGACACCGTGCTTGGAGACAGAACAATATATGACTGTGCATATGGATGTGTCATTTTGCAGCCTGATTGGGCTGCAGGTACAGTATCAGTAACGACAACAACACTAACAAAACACAAAACCTGAGAGGAGTCAGGCAGGAAGGATAAGGAGACAGAATTTGTCACATGCAGAACCATTCCCTTTTTGGGGGGTTGTCTTGCTTTTGCCTCTCCATTACAGGTTTTGTCACTTTCATTTGGGCCAAAGCAAATAAACATGATTCACAATTTTTGATAAGTTCATTTACTAATATAACCTAAAGCATTAGTCGACGTACTGTTATTATAAATAACACATTATGTAAATACTTTATAAGAACAAGTTTTGTGTTGTGCTGCTATGACATATATAAATTGTACTTTCTCAGAATTACACTTTCTGTGTTTTTAGCTGGCTAATTCATTCATTAGGGACAACTCTCTAAAGAACTGTCTCACCACACATCTTCTGGACAGAGGCAACAGGACATTTGGACCAAAACCCACTTGTAACTTGATTATTTATTGATTTTTTTTTTTTTTTTTTGCAATTTTTATAATCATTTTTGTAATTTCTTACATTTATAGGTGACTGACTTTAGGTAACATAACTTCTACTGATGGATAATTACAATTTGAGACACCCCTGACCCTTTACTATTGGCTTAATAACATGTAAAATATACAAGTTTTCTCTCTAATGAAATTAGGTGCTAGCAAAGACATCATGTAGGAGGAAGACTTTCTATATCCTGGTAAGCCTCAAGTTTCCAGTGGAAAATAATAAATTCCTGGCCATCCATTTCTGTGACAGCTTGATTACCAATAAAAAAATGTACATTTATTTCATATAAAATCCTGTACTTAAAAAAACAAAGTTATTTTGTTGGTACATAGAAAACTTTTATTGGGTCAATGTGTAAATCAGTCCTCTAAGAGACACACACGACTGAGTTTGCTGTATTTCAGTCATCTAAGTACAAGGATTTTGGCAAAAGAGTGAACAGATGCATTTTTATTATCTCAGTCTTTAGGTTAAATCCTGGTCAAACCTTGCTGTTTTTTTGCCCTTTGGCTTTTACATTCTGTGTCTGTGACTTCTGCAGCAGAGCCAGAGTGTCTCTCTTCTCAATTTTTCTGAGTTGTTTCTTCTTCATCCTCTTGATCTTTGCTGTATTTCGGATCTAGAAGAAAGACGCGAGAATACAAACAGGAGGTTAATTATGATTTGTTATCAAAACACATCATTACATTGACAATCCAGAACGTGTGTGATCTATACTGATCCCCTCTGACCTTATCGTGTATCAAATGAGACACTGTGAAGCACATTAATGTCTAATAATAATTTGTACTGGTTTGTGCCATTTGGCTGAGAGATGCTTGTTTGTTGACATACCACTTGCACAATCTCTGCCTTGCGTTCATTCTCCGCCCGACGTTTCAGATTCTCTTCCCTCCTTTTCCTCTTTTCCTATAAAAGTCAGTGAAAGAGAAAATGTTGAAAATGCTTTCATATTACAGTGGTCAAACGAACCAGCAGCACACAGCATCCGCCCACCTCCTTCTGTCTGGCTTTCTCCTCTTTAAGCTGCAAAGAATACTGTTTCACCAGATCCTTCTCTCGCTTGGCCTGCATCTTCTTCTCCCAGGAGGAGCGCAGTGGTTTATCTATGACCA
The DNA here is from genome assembly GCF_900324485.2 of Mastacembelus armatus. Classification (NCBI taxonomy): domain Eukaryota; kingdom Metazoa; phylum Chordata; class Actinopteri; order Synbranchiformes; family Mastacembelidae; genus Mastacembelus; species Mastacembelus armatus. The sequence goes on from NC_046633.1 coordinate 8,686,992, forward strand.
ATGCAGAGAACCTGGAACACACAGAGCTGACCAGGTTAATTTTTAAAATAAAAGACTTTTTTTTTTTAAACTAATGTACATATTGAAATAAAAACTTTCTAGCACCACATAATCAAATGTAAAATGTAAATGGCCTTCTCCAAAGCAAGCAGTGACCGATCAGACTGTAACGCTGTGGTGGATTCAATCTAATCCTCTTTCTGGGTTTCTTCACCTCTGCTTGCTGCGGTCTTTCCACACTCTTCCCGATTTGGGTTTTCCAAGCGGAATGACTGGATTTTGTTTCCCACTTGGAGCCATCCGATCCTTCTTCTGTGGCAGGACTTCTGAACTCGTGGGTGCCGTCTCTGCTGGTGCAGGCCCGGACAGCTGACTGCTTCCAGTGTCCGTGTCCGCTGCTGCTGCTGCTGCTGCTGCTGCTGCTGCTGCTACCGTCGCCGCCTCTGACGGCTGCTGTGCGGGGTCCGACACTGCGCACGGTTCCGGTTCCGCAGACATGTTGGACTTCTCCTCATCCGGACTCTCGGTTTTCCGCTCTGTGTCTTCTGTGTTTTTCTCTTCCACCACAGGGAGCTCCTTGAGAACGGACCTTTTGGTCCTCCGCCTCGGAGTCCACACCGGGACTTCAGAGTCCAGCAGTGCGGCAGGAGTGCGCACCTTACGGCCGCTGCGCGTACGTCCGGTCTCTGGCTGCGGATCCTGGACCTCCTCCTCCCCGTGTCCCGCTTCAGAACCAGTCTTTTCTTCTGTCGTAGTTTTCCGTCTCTTCGACATGTTTTCTAAATAAATCCGCTATACCACATTACTCCGATAAACTTCCGTCCCCACGTGTGCTCACCAGGGCTGTATACGTTACTCTATTTCCGGTTCTATGTCAGATCGTAAACAACGTGGCAGCGCGTCACCGCCACCTGCAGGTCTGGAGGAGAAACTGCAGCCGTTCGTTTTTTCATAAACTCAAAAGACAAAAGTTCTGCAGCACATGGACCTGAACAGGACTACACATGAGGGTGAAAATTATGATTATTATTTGTTTTTAATTTTTTTTTAAATTTTCCATCCCATCATTATCCCATCATTTTGTTTTTTGAAGGTTTATGTGTTTATTCTGTTCAAAGCCTCCATCCTTAAATATAAAACACACAACACTGACACCTACTGAGTAAAACGCATTTTTACACCACAACAATATTGGCATCACATGATCCAATCAAAATTCCCGTCACATGATCAGACTTCCGCAAGTGAAGATGCCACTGTCATTTACAATAAGCAGGGTTCACTCAGGGAAGGAAGCAGCTTCTGGAGCTGTGAATGTTGCATGTCATTTTCTATTAACCTGTATGTTGGACAGCAGGCCGCGGTGAGGACCTAATATGTCTCTGTTCAGAGCTGGATGCACACTGCTACTGCTGGTGGTATTGGTCTTTGGACAGGCTGTGAGTACATCTGTGTTTTTAAGGGCTTTTGTACTTTGTTTTTCTACATTATGGAAGCTTTAACAACAACAGCAGATTACGTTGAAAAAACATAAAAAGCGATTATTGACACAGACATATATAAAAAAACACCTTTAACAAAATTCAAAGCAGAGGTTTCAAATGCAAAAAACACCACATGACAAGTTATAAGTGGTTTTTAATTGTGTTCTTAATATCAGTAGTGATTATAAGAATTGGAGTGAATCATATCTCCCAGAATACTTTCAGTGGAACAGAAGAAAAAGGCTCATTGTTAACCAAGAAGTTAGTATATAATTGATAATGGTATTTTCGTGGCCTACATCAGCAGTCCAGCCTTTTTTAAAAACACCTTCAGCATGATAGTATTTTAAAACATGTTGGTTGGTTGATACTGTGTCTGACACTGAAATTATATTCACAGTCTTCAGTCAGCAATCAAAATTTCCATTTTTTAGTGGCACAGCCTAAAGTCAGCTGAGACACCATAAAACCATTAAAGTTTAACCACACAGTGAAACACAGCATGAACTGTTTGAATTTTGAATTTAAACAAAACTGCGGTTTTCAGTCAAACTGTATTTGCCTCTGTGTGCAGCTCAGCGCACCTCGTTCGTTCAGCGTGGACTACAAGAGTGACTGCTTTCGGAAAGATGGGGAAGAGTTTCGTTACATATCTGGGAGCATCCACTACAGCAGGATCCCCAGAGTCTACTGGAAAGATCGACTGCTGAAGATGTACATGGCAGGACTGAATGCCATCCAGACGTAGGTTGGCCTCTCGTCCCACATGAGCTGCTGTTGGGACTCTGCCGTGTTTCAACAGGCTTCAATTAGAAAACGAATCAAGGAAAACGTTGTAAGCTTCTATTAGAGAATTTGGACACAAAGAAATGTATTCATATTTCTGCTGTGACCATATGTTTGCATGTAGCTGTGCTGTCATCACTCAGCAAATGTCATCATGTGTCAGCGGTGATATGTGCTGCAGTATAGGTATACTTAGAAAGTAAAAGGCCTCTTGCTGACTCATGTTACTGAGAGCCATAAAGATCAGATGATTAGTCGACTAGTTGATCCTAATGTGATATGTATTAAACATCTTTTGGTTTTGAGCTGGCTACTGGACAAAAAAGGAAAATGTTACCTCGGGCATTCTGAAACTTTTTTCGCCATTTACAGACCAAAGGGTTAATAGAGAAAAGTAAATCAACATGTAATTAAGTAATTCAAATATCATTTAGCACAGTCCCAGCTGTAATTCTTCTGCTGGAATCAAATTCACCGGGATGTGAGATGTATTGTCTCTATATTTGGGGATAGTGGATTAAAAAAAAAAGCTTATTTTTATCTATTCATTTATCCATCTGTGTTATGAGAGGTTGGATTCAAATCACCTTTTTGCAGCAAAAAACAAAAAACAAACAAACAAAAAATATCTGTGTTCAAGTGCAGCCTGCAATACTGTGTTACCACCATCTGGAATCAGATAGGCCTACAGTGCAACATACTAGTCTATGAGCTTTTAGATGTGACATTAATTGTGGATGCTTAATCAACAGACTGTGCAGACTCTTACTACTGTACATGTCTTTGTCTCCCTGGAAAGCAATTGTGTTAAATGTTACTTAAGTTTATGAATGAAAACAGTGTTCCCTTTATTTTTCCAACAGCAATGTTGATTGTAAATTATCCTTATGACATTTGAATGCAGTGTATACAAAACACTGAAAAAACAATGGTACTATTATTTATTGAATAATAAGATAAGAGAAGAGCAAGAAGAAGACAACAAGAAGAGCCTGCTTGTGTTTCTAGCAGTTGGATTGTGCTGACACTTTGTTTGCCTTAAAGGTACATTCCCTGGAACTACCACGAAGAGACTCCGGGCCTGTACAATTTTAGTGGAGACAGGGATGTGGAGTATTTCCTTAAGCTTGCCCAAGACATTGGTTTACTGGTCATCCTGCGACCCGGACCCTACATATGTGCAGAATGGGACATGGTGAGTGTGGCAGTTAGTGAATTAATACTCAGTGGGTATTCAGTGCTTTTCTAATTGTTTAAAGTAGTAACTATTATGCTCCTTATATTCATAGTTTTCTCTTTTAGACATGTTCACAGGTACTTTAGAAATATTTTGAAGAAAGTGCAGAATGTTGAGTACACAGACCAATGTCTGAGAGATGGATTATTATAATACTGGTTTCTGTGAATGTTTCAATATCGTCCTCCATTTCCACAACATGTCACTATTGAAATCCAATGTAACAGGCATGCGTTTAAGGTGACTCCGAACACTGTTCCCAATAGGTGACAAATGTAGAAACTTTTCATATCCAGTTTTTTAAGTATACATGCGTTTAATATTTTAGGTCCAACATCGCTTTCATTTTTGTTGCATTTAGAATTGTGTGATTTTTGGATCATTTTTAAGTGTTTGAACATTTTAATTATACCAAAAAAAACCCAAACAAAAATAACTTGACGTCGTTTTATTCTGTGGACCAGGGTGGGCTGCCTGCTTGGCTCCTCAGGAAGAAAGACATTGTACTGCGGTCTTCAGATCCAGGTGAGGATTAAAGTTAGACAAGAATGAGTGATGGAAAAAAAATGCTGCATTAATGCTGTATATAACACAGTATAATGTATATATTCTAGATTACATTGCAGCAGTAGATAAGTGGATGGGAAAGTTACTGCCCATGATACAGCCTTTTCTCTACCAGAACGGTGGTCCTATCATCACTGTGCAGGTGAGTGAGATCTAGGCTTGTGTTTGTTGTTGAGGTTTATGTATCACTGCAGTACTTTATTTACTAAGGAAAAACAAATCTAACTCCTGACATGCCGGTGTTGTCTAGGTGGAAAATGAATACGGCAGTTATTTTGCCTGCGACTACAACTACTTGCGTCACCTGTTGAAGCTGTTCCGGTCTCACCTCGGGGAGCAGGTGGTGCTCTTCACCACAGATGGGGCTGGGATCAACTATCTCAAGTGTGGTTCAATGCAAGATCTCTATGCCACTGTAGACTTTGGGCCAGGTAGGTGTCAGTCATGTTGTAGAAATCTATTGCCCTTTGGCAAAGTAAGTCTTCTTCATATTAGTATCCAGCTGTTTCATATGTAGTAAAATCTCAGCAGGGTATGTCAAATAATTTGCATATATTTAGGCTTAAGTTGAGGTTTAAAAAACACATGGTAAGTTTTCATTTAAGGTAACTCTTTTTAGCATTGACTCATTTTCTTTAGATTATCTCTTTGTTTTCTTTATTTGTTCTTTTAGGTGCAAATGTAACTGCTGCGTTTGAAGTACAGAGACATGCTGAACCTCATGGACCTTTGGTAAGTTTTGCCTCAATACATTTCGCATTCTCTGATTCAAAAACACCTTGCACTTTCTTTCAGATTTTTATATGGTTGCCTCTTTTATCACAGGTGAATTCTGAATTTTACACCGGATGGCTGGACCACTGGGGATCACCTCACTCCATCGTGCCGTCCACAGCAGTGGCCAAGTCCCTGAATGAGATCCTGGCTGTGGGAGCCAACGTCAACCTGTGAGTCTACAGATTTGTAAGAGAAGGATTAGACACACTTAAAGACACGAAGCTATACGGTTGCACAGCATGTGCCAATTCACAACAGGTCTACATAGCATTCAGTGTAAGCTTATCAGCTAATGGCAAGGCTATTATTATAATGACATCTTTACATTTTGTGATAATTATCAGCCTTTCAATCAACAAAATGAACTGATTACATGTTACACTACTTACTGTACATCTTCAAATACAGAAAAAATTAAATTGAGATTATTTTACTCCATCCTGATGAATTTAATCAGTTTTGTCTTCTTTTTCTTTTTGTAAAAGTCTACAGTACATTTTACTTTCATCCCCTCTCCTCACAGGTACATGTTTATAGGAGGAACAAACTTTGGGTATTGGAATGGTGAGTAGCACCCTGATTTGATAAGATGACATAATTGTTAAAAATAACTGTTAAAATTGTTGTTGCAAAAACGATTAACGGCGGAAACACTCACCGTCTGATTGCATCTTGATTCCCCATTAGGAGCCAATGCACTGTACGACGCTCAGCCCACGAGCTATGACTACGATGCCCCGCTCACAGAAGCAGGAGACCTCACGGAGAAGTACTTTGCCATCCGAGAGGTGATCAATATGGTGCGTACATCAATATACACCTCTACATTCACATTTACATATCCCTCCAGTGGGTGTGCTATTAAGGTCTAATTATTAACGCTGTGCTGCGAGTGCCTGATTCCTGTCACCTCTTGGAAGCTAAGCAGGGCTATGCATGGTTAGTCCGTGGATGGGAGACCACCTTGGAAGGCCAGGGGTTGCTAAACTCAACCAGCGAGGTTACACAAACCAGTGTGGTCTTAGTGTCGGTCCCAAGCCCAAGTTGATGAGAAGGTAGAATCAGGAAGGGCATCTGACGTAAAACCTGTGCCAAACCAATCATGTGGCTCAAATGATTCACTGTGGCGACCCCTAATGGGAGCAGCTGAAAGAAAAACAACAAAAAAAATGTCTGGTGTTATGCACAAGCCCTAGAAGAAGACATGGAGCATGTTATAAATATTTAGTTTATGAAATAGATCTTTTTAGAGCTCATATACATTATACGTCATCTTCATCTTCTCTCCTTAGTACCGTAAAGTACCAGAGGGACCAATACCACCATCAACTCCAAAGTATGCATATGGGGCTGTTCAGATGAAACAGGTAGGCACTCAGCTGACACAGTAAGTTATTAAAAACCTTTGCTTTTCACACTCGATCAAAGAATTACATTGGTGATTCAAAGACTTTCTCTTATGATTGTAAAGACTAAAAAAGCAACTCTTTCCCACCACAGCTCCAGACGATAACAGAGGCCTTAGAAAAACTGTCTTTCTCTGGTCCAGTCAAAAGCACATATCCTCAGACTTTCACTGAACTGAACCAGGTATATTTGATGTGTTTTCTGTTTTATGGAGGATTTTTTGTTGCTTTTTTTTTTTTTCAAGTTTACCGAAAAAAATCATATTCGTTTATTTAGATTTTTAATGTGTTTACATTGATTTCCCCGTCTGTGCTTTAGGCTTTTGGTTACATGCTGTACAGAACTATTCTGCCTGTTAACTGCAGCACACCAACCCCATTGTCATCCCCACTGAACGGGGTCCATGATAGAGCGTATGTCTCAGTGGACGGGGTGAGTTTACCTTGATTTAATTGCCACATTATAAGTAAGGGTGGTCACCAGACAGTGGGTGTATCATACTTGTAGTGGACTTGCTGCGCTGAATAGGAAAGTGCAAACATTTGTGATCGAAATTTGAGGTATGCCCACATAACAGTGCTGATTTCTTTTCTAGGTTCCCATGGGGGTTCTTGAAAGGAACACAGCCACAACTGTAAATGTGACTGGGAAGGCTGGCAGTCAGGTGGACATGCTGGTGGAGAACATGGGCCGAATCAACTATGGAAAAAACATCAATGACTTTAAGGTTTTTTCCACACTCACTACATTGAACTATAGGTGTATGCTTAACTTTCACAGAACTTTGTGTTTAAATTCCTAAAAATAGTAAGACCAGATTCAGATACAACCTACATATTTTTATAATTAAATCTGTTTTTCTGTAACGTAAAACCTTGATACCTCATGTCAACTATAATTCCGCTCACTGCTCTCCCCATATTTTTAACCACAGGGTCTGGTGTCCAACCTGACCCTGGGTGCAGACATCCTCACTGGCTGGACTATGTACAGTCTCAGTATTGATGAAGCTGTCAGTCAGGGCCTCCTCGGGAAGAAAGAGCCCACATCAACAGACCCTCCGCAGCCTGCTGCTCTCGCTCCTCCAACCTTCTATGGGGGCAGCTTGATCATCCCTGATGGCATCCCAGATCTCCCTCAGGACACCTACATTAAGCTGCCCAAATGGAAGAAGGCACGTTACCCATACAGGACTACAGGACTTAGCACCTAGAGTGCTTAGTTGATTGAGAAAAAAAAGCCAAACATTTGCTGGTTCTCAAATGACAATTTTGGTCATGCTTTGGTCATTTAAAAAGGACATACACTGGCCAAGCAGCCATAGGTTCAGGGGCACTCAGGTAGTTAAAATATCATTCATCCTTTTCAAAGATGTGATTTCCCCATGAACTATAGTGGGGAGGCTCTCAACTCTCCAACTTGTCCTCACGACCACAGTTTTCACTCCTTTAACATATGTTTTTCACTGAATGGCAAACAGACGTGTGTTCTTCACATTAAGGTGAGGAGTGCAAAACAACTCCTGCACTGACTCCTGTGTACACAGTATTAGGCAGGTGATCATAATGTTATGGCTGATTGGCTGTTATACAAAAACAGACTTTTTTTAGTGGTTGGTCTAATGACCCACACACTGAAATCAGGCAGTCTAACTCAGATGTATTGAAAATTGACTAATTAATCTGTTAATTAATTAATTTGTGTTTCTCAGGGTCAGGTCTGGATTAATGGCTTCAATCTGGGTCGTTACTGGCCAGCTCGAGGCCCTCAGGTGACGCTTTTCGTTCCTGCCAACATCCTCAGCACAGCCGCACCCAACAATGTGACTGTCCTGGAACTGGAAGAGGCTCCTTGCAGCTCGGGGCCCTGCACTGTTGAGTTCACTGCCACCGCCATCCTGAATGCAACAGTCCATTCTGACCACAGGAGACTACTTTCCAAAGAGGATTTATTGTCATGATAAGGGAACGTACTGCTGCACAAAACCAATCAATTTGTACTACTGCATTACGTACTGTCCCAAATCAGCACCAGTGGTGTGAGCTTGATGTATGTTTAATTTTGAACACACTGCTTTATGTGAAACAAGATTAATTTGGGTGCATTAGAAAACTAAAGAAAGCCAAATGTATTTTACCGTCACATCAATGTTCATGACTTCTTTTTGTCTTAACAGTTGTTGCCAGTTAAGGAACTTACAACACATAGCAGCCTATATTTCTGAGAATGTTTTATTTTTTTATCTGAAAAAAAAAGGAACATCAGGGAAATAGTCTGTTTTATAACACCAACCTACAGTGTGGGACTACTGCAGCGTTCACGCATTTTAAATTGCTATGAATACATGTTGAACGTTTGTGATTTAATGCTTATAAATCAATTGCCTTTAAAAACAAAGAACAAATATAATGCTTCAATGAATCTCTTCAACTGTGAAATAAAATGCTGTGTATGACGATAACAGATTGTTTCATGATGAGGTAATCTTTGGTTATATGTAAGATGCTTCTTAAAATAATTTTAAATATATTATTTGAATATATTAATGGTGTGAGTACTGTGATGCCCATATGTGGTATTTCTTAGTACTTTTACTGAAGGACAGACACTTAACATGAAGTGATTATTATCCAAAATAATCCATAGAATTTTAACACCACAGTCAATTCAGTAGGTCTAGTAAAGAAAGTTCATCCTAAATGGGGTCATTCTAAACCAAACACTGAGGTAATAGGAAATACAGCCTGGCCTAAACAGCACTATGTGGACTGATCAAAGGTTTATATTGAATTAATTATTTTTATAATATAATCATATTATTCATTTTGACAGATTTGACGTAAAATTGTGTTTTTAAAGAAAGGGAAATGTGAGGAAGGAATTTCACTGTAAAACTATAATGGACATTGTACAATAGTAACAGTTCTGAAACTACCTCAAATATATTTTTTAAATATTCAATATTACATTTCTTTGGACTGATTTCCTCCTTGGCTGGTTTATCTAAGAAATTTTACTGATGGCATTCAGAATTTAAAAGCAGACAATAAAATGTTGTCACATGCATCTATTTCTGTGACCTGCCTCCGCACCGCGCGAGGGCGGTAATGGGCCTAATTAGTGATCGCCGATCAAACCCGAAAAAGACGAAGAAGACAATTTATTAATGAACATTGAGGAAGAGGTGAGAGGTATGATGGCAATTTAATGAGAGTGGCATTTAAAGCTGTTGTTTGTGTGGTTTCTCTAGTCATGAGGTAAAGAAAGCACCTTCAATGAAAGATATGTTTGGTTTCCAGCCAATTGTCTCATGCAACCAGCTGTGGATAGCTAACTACGATTAGCGCTAGCTAGCTAGTAAAATGCTAATTTTGTCTCAGCTAAGAACCAAAGCTGTTTTTTAATATCAATTAACAGTATGACACTGTTATAAAAGTCCGTTGCTATTGTCACCAGCAAATTAAGCAGCCATCCAAACACGACCTAACGTCTATACGGCATCTGTATATCTCTATATGAGCTAAATAATAAGTGAATGTTTTTATTTTTGATTCTCTCGGCAGGTTTTGAACGCTGCTGTGTTTGGGACGTCGCTCAAAATGCAGCATAAATGTTTAAATCTAAAACACATTAACGGTGTGATACACGTTGTTTGCTGACAGACATGCCGTGGAGCACGAACACCAAGCAGACATATAATTTATAGTCAAGACAGTCTTCACACCGCGGGAGTGAAAGCCAGTCTGCATTAGTATTTTATACCAAATAATAGTTTCACCTCGTGCCCACAGGCTGAAAACGGGCTGTGTTTATAGACCATGGTAGATAATCGGTATGCCACCGCTCTGGTCATCGGCTCGGTGCTCAGCCTGCTGGCCACGGTGTATCTCTCTGTGGCCGTGGGGACTCAGCACTGGTACCAGTACACCAGTCCGCCAAATGAACATGAGGGCAGCAACGCATCCGAGCACATAGACGAGTTCGTCAATGGGGAATTCAGTGAGAAGAGCTACAGCGAGACCATGTTCCTACTGAACGGCACCCTGGGATTGTGGTGGAGGTGCATCCTGGGACCCAGCCAGTCACACTGGTTCAAAGAGCCAGGTAAACTGATGTTTAAAATTGGAGCCTTTCAGCAGTTTTGTCACTATTAAACGCATGTTATGCAGACATATACACAACCTTCTTCAGCATCAATGCCAATCATCATCAATCCCAACAATGCCTGTCAGAATTAGAGAAAGAAATTGTAGATCTGTCTGTGAAGATCCTCAGTCGTCCAGGGGAGTTATCTGAAGGTTGATTCATGGCAACTGGACTTTCAGTTGAAGGGAATATCTCTGCTGCTCCCAGGCTGTTTATACAGTTTGCCTCGCAGCACCCCTGCACATTCTACCTTTTGGATCCTGTTTATAAAAAAATATTGGAAACGACACACTTTTACTGTAATGGCATTGATGCTATGTAGTTACTGAAGATGGAGTCTATAGAGATAAACGGGCCATATTAACCTTAGTACTGGCCTGATGTGACAATGCATGCTAAATATGGTTTCTTTGTCAGTGTCATTTGCTGATTTGCTGACTTTTTCTTCAGATCCTAAGCTGGAGACCAAGTGTGTCAGCTTCACTCTTCCTGAGCAGTTCAACCCAAAGTACACACTTCGTGAAAACGATGTAGATCTGCTGCGAACATGTACGTCTCCTTTTTTTTTTTTTGTCTTGTCAGTTTTTGCCTAGGTGCACCAGGCTAAAGCAAACAAGTGCTTAGGTTTACCTCAAATTGTAACTATCTTGCTCCATTTTTTCACCTTTACTCTCTTTACGTGCATCATGTTATTTTTTCATATTAGTTAATGTTTTTATTTATAGGTTCTATACATTTATCCTGTTATTATTGTTGTTCTGTGCAGATCTCTGGAGATGCCAGTTTCTTCTTCCCTTGGTGTCTCTGGCTCTGGTGTTCCTCAGTGGCCTGATTGGTGTCTGTGCCTGCCTGTGTCGCAGCTTCACCCCAACATTGGGTGTTGGGGTGCTCCATCTTCTTGCAGGTGAGATTTCTTCTCCTCACCCATAGTTTAGGTTTAGTGTTCACCATCTTGGCAGTATGCAAACAACTAAATTCAAATCAAGATAGAAGCTATCATGACTGACTGACTGAGATTCCTGTCAGTCTGACAAACTCAGGTCAAGTTTAAGCGCAGTCTCGTACAGAAGCAATTAAAAGTGCTTGACAGTGAGTAAACAGTAGAAAAAGTTCTGATTCCACTTCTTAAACAGCCATCCAAACACAGGCAGGCAGAGATCTGTGGCTCTGTGCTTTTGTTTCAGATAACAGCAACTGACACATTTGCTGATGTAAAATATGTTTTGAGCTGGTCAATATTTAACGTTTAAATTAACTTCACCTTGATGAAGATTTAATTGCGTTAAGACCAACACACTCAATGAATCAAGTAGGATCGCATGGCACTGTATGGTGCGGCTGTGCCAAGTAAACGAGTGAACGTAATAATATTTCTGCTTTTCTGAAATGATGAACCGAATTTACGCTGGGAAAGTGAGACAGTGCAGTATCTTGTCATTTTAAATGCGTCAATGCATGCCGCCGTTGCTGCAGTAACACGTGATTATCTCACTTTAAACTAACTGCTGCATGGTGTTTGACCAGCAGTGCTGCTTGTGCTCTTCTACTCTAAAGGTGAGTTCTTCTTCCCATATCCCCACTTGATCTTGACTAAACAGTTAGCTTTTACTCAGACAGACATAAAAAAACTAAGGTATTTTTTTTCCGTTAGTTTTTAACAAGTTACTCTGATAATTACCAAGAAACAAACATACAGTGTAACTAATGAATCCCTGTCATTTGCTGACAGACCAATTGTAATTTGTGTTATCAGTTTATTTCTTACATGATGGTCTAAACACTCTCTCAATAAATGTGCTTTGCTTTAAATAGGCTTTGTTATTTGATGGACAGTTTCCCCTTTGGATAATGTTAGAGTATAATGACTTATGTAAGGTGGGTCTTCATTTCAGATAATGTTGCTCCTAGTAAATATTAAATGAGTTTATATTTTTTCAGAGAGATTGGTAACGTAGTTTTTTTTTATAGCCAGCACCACTAGTTTTAGATTTGTGTTGCATTAGCATTAATCTGTGGTGTGTGTGCTGCTTTGGGTCTGGCTCCTACCATGTTTCTACCTATTTATGTTTCTCTTCCTCTCATCAGGTCTGTGTTCTCTGGGCACTGTCTGCTGTTTTCTGGCTGGGGTGGATTTACGCCACCAATCCTACAAACCACCGGAAAGGGTGGAGGGCTCGCTGGGCTGGTCCCTTTACCTTGCCCTGATCTCCTTCCCTCTGCAGATGATGGCAGCTGCTCTGTTCTTGTGGGCAGCACGGAGTCACCGCAAGAATTACACTCGCATGACTGCTTACAGGGTAGCATAGGAGGAAGAGACTAACACTAACATCCATTAGTCTGAAACAGCCAACTTACTAGTTGATGGACATTGTTTAAAATGTTTTGTGGTTAGGAAAGGATGTGAGTTGAGTGAAGTGACTCCTTCTCTACCAGTCAAGCAGCCTTTCAATAAAGGTTTTTTTTTTTTTTTTTTTTTTTTTTTTTTTTTTTTTATTAAGTAAAAAAAAAAAACAATTACATGGTATGACAGACATAAAGGAACACATTAAACTGCATAGCAGCTAATCATAACTTTTCATCAATACGAGTTTAATACATTTGAGTTGTGTTATATTTGTTTTATCATTTCTAACCCATATTTGACCTAAAGCATGTTCTTAAAGGATTTTAACAATCTATTATAAATAATTTGTTTTTCTGTTTATGAGCATTTCTGGTGCTGAACTGTGCAGTACTTAAATGCCTTCTTTTCAGTTGCCATTTCTTCTAAAGCTGTTCACCACATTGCCCTTAAGTCAGAACATGTACTACAACAAATATACCTGCAGTTATGAGTCAATGTAGCTTTCTCTATTAGTGCATGAAAAGATATTACACTAAGCTATTTTTTATGCTTTTGGTTCTGTTTGATTTTTGCCTAATTGTTCCGTGCATGCCTTTTAAGCTAACATTTGTGTCATCTGTGGTACTTGCTGATTTCAGTCTGTGGTTTTTGACTACATGTCAACTCACTGAAGATGTGACCACTCATGTCGTGTTTAAAGATGAATATTTATGAACGGTTAATTTGAGTAAGACTGAATTGAGTTGATGCCACTCGAGCTAACCTATGACCTCTTTGTAAGGTTTGAATTTGAATGTTTCCACCTAAACTCTACTACTGCCATTAAGTTTCACTGTGTAAAACCATTTTTTAAAATTATTCAGGACGTTCTCTGTTCTTGTTAGAGCTCAGTTTCATGAAGAACTTAACTGATTTAGCAGCCAGATACTCATTTTGCATCAGTTAAGTGTTTGTTGTTGACACTCCAGAGTCAAAGAGACTGGTATTTTGAATAACCATTGAATTTGCAAAAACTTCATTTGCAAGTGCAGCTCCTCCTGAAATCTACATCTTTCTGCTTGAACTTTGAGTGGAAATGTTTTTTGTTCGAAGTTCCAAAATTACTCATTTCTTACCACAAGAATACCAGTTGTGATTACTGGGTATGACACAATAGTTTGTTACACGTCTGATGTGTGTACGTACATTGACTTTTTGTAAATGTTTCTATATTCTAGTGCACTGTACTTGTTTCTCTATGAATAAATTTGCCATTTACTGACTTCTTTAGTTTTTGTTATAATTTGCAAGACAATTTTAGTAAAATATAATCAGTCCTCTGGTTTGGTCCAGAAATATTTCAACCACTTAACAAAATAAGTTTTAATTTAATGTTTTGTCCTTACTATGTGAATTTTTATTTTCTTTGACTGATAAAATGCACGCTCTAATAGTTCAGAGTGATCTATGTTTCCATTTATTCAAACATGGTATTTTGCATTGTTGCAGCAGTACAAAAAAGATCAACCTGTATAGTGTTATAGAATGAAGTCAGGTGTGGGGCTAAACTTTTTTTTTTTAGCCTCATAACTGTTCTAAAGCTGCTGTTTCAGGCAAGGAAGTCATGTTTTTGTGTCCAGCACCTGCAGAATCTTTAAAAATCATTGCATATTTTGTGTGTTAGCTCCTGAGTCATTTGAGATGATTAAAAACATGATTATACACATACTGCTCATTATATATGTCATCATTTAAAATGCTCTACAGTTTATATTGGTGTCATTCTACTTCTGCTCTCAGTCCCTCGTCACACTTATGGACGGAATGGCCAGAGTGATCTTTCGAGCTAAATGAAAAGCAATCTTCTTTTCATAGTAGGCACATTCATTGACAAAGAAAGGGTAGAGTTCTTCACCATCGTGCTTCACCGTTTCCCCAGAAAATGACAGAAATACGGGGTCGCCTGGTTGGAGAAGCTTGAAGTCATTATCCTGAAGGAAGACAAGAAAATGTTAACAGGTGAGTCATTATGCACCAGGGCACCTTTTAAATGGAAGTATGGCATTTACTGACATTCACTCTTTGTTATAGTTTCCTAAATTGTTTCTTGCATCCATGAATTCACAAATGTCAATTTGCAAATTGAACCAATTTACATAGCATTGTTTAAGTGGCAGCTTAGGCTATAATGTGTGTATGGATTTTGTATTGTACCTGTAGCTGGGGGTGTATGACAGCGGTAAGTTCACCAGTTGTCGGGTCCCTTGGGTAGTCTACGCTTTTGGCCATATTGTATGCTTCTACCGCATCACCTTCAAAAGAACTTCCTGTGCAAAGGGCATTATGACTGATTATGGTTTACTAAAGATAAGCTGATAGTTACTGATTGATTAAATTCTCTCAAGTTTTTTATTTATCCGCTTTTTGTAATGTCATGTCTGTGTATTGGTGTGAAGACACACATCACAGTAGTAAAATCTGCTAGAGATAAATGGGCTTGTTACTTACCAGAATTAAATTTCTGAATCCATTCCATTGTGAGGTCCAGGGCCTCTTTCGCTATGTTAAAGATATCAGCCCTGAGCACACCACAGGGTTGAGGGCCAATTTCGATCGCTGTAGAGAACAATAGAAGAGAAGATAAACAATGCCCAAACATAGTGTTTTAATCAAGACAAATACTCAAAGAAAGCATTTACTTTGGTACACATACTTACCAAAGCTATGTTTACCCACTGACTCTAAGGAATATGCCTCAGAAATGGGAAGATCCAGTTGGATTAATCTCACAGGGACAGAGGTTATCTTGCTCTGAAAACCGAGCAGGTCAGGTATTTACAATACAACCTGTGACCTTTAATGCACAATCCACATACATTCCGGGATTTGATCATAAACCTTTTGTCCCATTAGGTTGACTGTACTGTGGCATAAAGATTGACAGGAATTGGACATTTTTAATTGATAGTATATTATTTATGCTGCATGTAAATTATATGCAATATTTTCAGTTAATTAAATATGTATAAAGTTGAGCTAATGCATTTTGAGACCAGTACTTCCAGTGTTTATGTGCAGCATTTGTTGTTTTTAATCTTTGTCCAGTCAGAAAGTTGCATGCAACAAAGTCAAAGTGTATTCCTTGAAATATTTGGGACCCAGCCAGTCACACTGGTTCAAAGAGCCAGGTAAACTGATGTTTAAAATTGGAGCCTTTCAGCAGTTTTGTCACTATTAAACGCATGTTATGCAGACATATACACAACCTTCTTCAGCATCAATGCCAATCATCATCAATCCCAACAATGCCTGTCAGAATTAGAGAAAGAAATTGTAGATCTGTCTGTGAAGATCCTCAGTCGTCCAGGGGAGTTATCTGAAGGTTGATTCATGGCAACTGGACTTTCAGTTGAAGGGAATATCTCTGCTGCTCCCAGGCTGTTTATACAGTTTGCCTTGCAGCACCCCTGCACATTCTACCTTTTGGATCCTGTTTATAAAAAAATATTGGAAACGACACACTTTTACTGTAATGGCATTGATGCTATGTAGTTACTGAAGATGGAGTCTATTGAGATAAACGGGCCATATTAACCTTAGTACTGGCCTGATGTGACAATGCATGCTAAATATGGTTTCTTTGTCAGTGTCATTTGCTGATTTGCTGACTTTTTCTTCAGATCCTAAGCTGGAGACCAAGTGTGTCAGCTTCACTCTTCCTGAGCAGTTCAACCCAAAGTACACACTTCGTGAAAACGATGTAGATCTGCTGCGAACATGTACGTCTCCTTTTTTTTTTTTTGTCTTGTCAGTTTTTGCCTAGGTGCACCAGGCTAAAGCAAACAAGTGCTTAGGTTTACCTCAAATTGTAACTATCTTGCTCCATTTTTTCACCTTTACTCTCTTTACGTGCATCATGTTATTTTTTCATATTAGTTAATGTTTTTATTTATAGGTTCTATACATTTATCCTGTTATTATTGTTGTTCTGTGCAGATCTCTGGAGATGCCAGTTTCTTCTTCCCTTGGTGTCTCTGGCTCTGGTGTTCCTCAGTGGCCTGATTGGTGTCTGTGCCTGCCTGTGTCGCAGCTTCACCCCAACATTGGGTGTTGGGGTGCTCCATCTTCTTGCAGGTGAGATTTCTTCTCCTCACCCATAGTTTAGGTTTAGTGTTCACCATCTTGGCAGTATGCAAACAACTAAATTCAAATCAAGATAGAAGCTATCATGACTGACTGACTGAGATTCCTGTCAGTCTGACAAACTCAGGTCAAGTTTAAGCGCAGTCTCGTACAGAAGCAATTAAAAGTGCTTGACAGTGAGTAAACAGTAGAAAAAGTTCTGATTCCACTTCTTAAACAGCCATCCAAACACAGGCAGGCAGAGATCTGTGGCTCTGTGCTTTTGTTTCAGATAACAGCAACTGACACATTTGCTGATGTAAAATATGTTTTGAGCTGGTCAATATTTAACGTTTAAATTAACTTCACCTTGATGAAGATTTAATTGCGTTAAGACCAACACACTCAATGAATCAAGTAGGATCGCATGGCACTGTATGGTGCGGCTGTGCCAAGTAAACGAGTGAACGTAATAATATTTCTGCTTTTCTGAAATGATGAACCGAATTTACGCTGGGAAATGAGACAGTGCAGTATCTTGTCATTTTAAATGCGTCAATGCATGCCGCCGTTGCTGCGGTAACACGTGATTATCTCACTTTAAACTAACTGCTGCATGGTGTTTGACCAGCAGTGCTGCTTGTGCTCTTCTACTCTAAAGGTGAGTTCTTCTTCCCATATCCCCACTTGATCTTGACTAAACAGTTAGCTTTTACTCAGACAGACATAAAAAAACTAAGGTATTTTTTTCCGTTAGTTTTTAACAAGTTACTCTGATAATTACCAAGAAACAAACATACAGTGTAACTAATGAATCCCTGTCATTTGCTGACAGACCAATTGTAATTTGTGTTATCAGTTTATTTCTTACATGATGGTCTAAACACTCTCTCAATAAATGTGCTTTGCTTTAAATAGGCTTTGTTATTTGATGGACAGTTTCCCCTTTGGATAATGTTAGAGTATAATGACTTATGTAAGGTGGGTCTTCATTTCAGATAATGTTGCTCCTAGTAAATATTAAATGAGTTTATATTTTTTCAGAGAGATTGGTAACGTAGTTTTTTTTATAGCCAGCACCACTAGTTTTAGATTTGTGTTGCATTAGCATTAATCTGTGGTGTGTGTGCTGCTTTGGGTCTGGCTCCTACCATGTTTCTACCTATTTATGTTTCTCTTCCTCTCATCAGGTCTGTGTTCTCTGGGCACTGTCTGCTGTTTTCTGGCTGGGGTGGATTTACGCCACCAATCCTACAAACCACCGGAAAGGGTGGAGGGCTCGCTGGGCTGGTCCCTTTACCTTGCCCTGATCTCCTTCCCTCTGCAGATGATGGCAGCTGCTCTGTTCTTGTGGGCAGCACGGAGTCACCGCAAGAATTACACTCGCATGACTGCTTACAGGGTAGCATAGGAGGAAGAGACTAACACTAACATCCATTAGTCTGAAACAGCCAACTTACTAGTTGATGGACATTGTTTAAAATGTTTTGTGGTTAGGAAAGGATGTGAGTTGAGTGAAGTGACTCCTTCTCTACCAGTCAAGCAGCCTTTCAATAAAGGTTTTTTTTTTTTTTTTTTTTTTTTTTTTTTTTTTTATTAAGTAAAAAAAAAAAAACAATTACATGGTATGACAGACATAAAGGAACACATTAAACTGCATAGCAGCTAATCATAACTTTTCATCAATACGAGTTTAATACATTTGAGTTGTGTTATATTTGTTTTATCATTTCTAACCCATATTTGACCTAAAGCATGTTCTTAAAGGATTTTAACAATCTATTATAAATAATTTGTTTTTCTGTTTATGAGCATTTCTGGTGCTGAACTGTGCAGTACTTAAATGCCTTCTTTTCAGTTGCCATTTCTTCTAAAGCTGTTCACCACATTGCCCTTAAGTCAGAACATGTACTACAACAAATATACCTGCAGTTATGAGTCAATGTAGCTTTCTCTATTAGTGCATGAAAAGATATTACACTAAGCTATTTTTTATGCTTTTGGTTCTGTTTGATTTTTGCCTAATTGTTCCGTGCATGCCTTTTAAGCTAACATTTGTGTCATCTGTGGTACTTGCTGATTTCAGTCTGTGGTTTTTGACTACATGTCAACTCACTGAAGATGTGACCACTCATGTCGTGTTTAAAGATGAATATTTATGAACGGTTAATTTGAGTAAGACTGAATTGAGTTGATGCCACTCGAGCTAACCTATGACCTCTTTGTAAGGTTTGAATTTGAATGTTTCCACCTAAACTCTACTACTGCCATTAAGTTTCACTGTGTAAAACCATTTTTTAAAATTATTCAGGACGTTCTCTGTTCTTGTTAGAGCTCAGTTTCATGAAGAACTTAACTGATTTAGCAGCCAGATACTCATTTTGCATCAGTTAAGTGTTTGTTGTTGACACTCCAGAGTCAAAGAGACTGGTATTTTGAATAACCATTGAATTTGCAAAAACTTCATTTGCAAGTGCAGCTCCTCCTGAAATCTACATCTTTCTGCTTGAACTTTGAGTGGAAATGTTTTTTGTTCGAAGTTCCAAAATTACTCATTTCTTACCACAAGAATACCAGTTGTGATTACTGGGTATGACACAATAGTTTGTTACACGTCTGATGTGTGTACGTACATTGACTTTTTGTAAATGTTTCTATATTCTAGTGCACTGTACTTGTTTCTCTATGAATAAATTTGCCATTTACTGACTTCTTTAGTTTTTGTTATAATTTGCAAGACAATTTTAGTAAAATATAATCAGTCCTCTGGTTTGGTCCAGAAATATTTCAACCACTTAACAAAATAAGTTTTAATTTAATGTTTTGTCCTTACTATGTGAATTTTTATTTTCTTTGACTGATAAAATGCACGCTCTAATAGTTCAGAGTGATCTATGTTTCCATTTATTCAAACATGGTATTTTGCATTGTTGCAGCAGTACAAAAAAGATCAACCTGTATAGTGTTATAGAATGAAGTCAGGTGTGGGGCTAAACTTTTTTTTTTTAGCCTCATAACTGTTCTAAAGCTGCTGTTTCAGGCAAGGAAGTCATGTTTTTGTGTCCAGCACCTGCAGAATCTTTAAAAATCATTGCATATTTTGTGTGTTAGCTCCTGAGTCATTTGAGATGATTAAAAACATGATTATACACATACTGCTCATTATATATGTCATCATTTAAAATGCTCTACAGTTTATATTGGTGTCATTCTACTTCTGCTCTCAGTCCCTCGTCACACTTATGGACGGAATGGCCAGAGTGATCTTTCGAGCTAAATGAAAAGCAATCTTCTTTTCATAGTAGGCACATTCATTGACAAAGAAAGGGTAGAGTTCTTCACCATCGTGCTTCACCGTTTCCCCAGAAAATGACAGAAATACGGGGTCGCCTGGTTGGAGAAGCTTGAAGTCATTATCCTGAAGGAAGACAAGAAAATGTTAACAGGTGAGTCATTATGCACCAGGGCACCTTTTAAATGGAAGTATGGCATTTACTGACATTCACTCTTTGTTATAGTTTCCTAAATTGTTTCTTGCATCCATGAATTCACAAATGTCAATTTGCAAATTGAACCAATTTACATAGCATTGTTTAAGTGGCAGCTTAGGCTATAATGTGTGTATGGATTTTGTATTGTACCTGTAGCTGGGGGTGTATGACAGCGGTAAGTTCACCAGTTGTCGGGTCCCTTGGGTAGTCTACGCTTTTGGCCATATTGTATGCTTCTACCGCATCACCTTCAAAAGAACTTCCTGTGCAAAGGGCATTATGACTGATTATGGTTTACTAAAGATAAGCTGATAGTTACTGATTGATTAAATTCTCTCAAGTTTTTTATTTATCCGCTTTTTGTAATGTCATGTCTGTGTATTGGTGTGAAGACACACATCACAGTAGTAAAATCTGCTAGAGATAAATGGGCTTGTTACTTACCAGAATTAAATTTCTGAATCCATTCCATTGTGAGGTCCAGGGCCTCTTTCGCTATGTTAAAGATATCAGCCCTGAGCACACCACAGGGTTGAGGGCCAATTTCGATCGCTGTAGAGAACAATAGAAGAGAAGATAAACAATGCCCAAACATAGTGTTTTAATCAAGACAAATACTCAAAGAAAGCATTTACTTTGGTACACATACTTACCAAAGCTATGTTTACCCACTGACTCTAAGGAATATGCCTCAGAAATGGGAAGATCCAGTTGGATTAATCTCACAGGGACAGAGGTTATCTTGCTCTGAAAACCGAGCAGGTCAGGTATTTACAATACAACCTGTGACCTTTAATGCACAATCCACATACATTCCGGGATTTGATCATAAACCTTTTGTCCCATTAGGTTGACTGTACTGTGGCATAAAGATTGACAGGAATTGGACATTTTTAATTGATAGTATATTATTTATGCTGCATGTAAATTATATGCAATATTTTCAGTTAATTAAATATGTATAAAGTTGAGCTAATGCATTTTGAGACCAGTACTTCCAGTGTTTATGTGCAGCATTTGTTGTTTTTAATCTTTGTCCAGTCAGAAAGTTGCATGCAACAAAGTCAAAGTGTATTCCTTGAAATATTTGTCTGGATGATTTCATGAAGTTTATACCTTTATATATTTGTATATGTGCAGGGTGAGCCAGTCTATGGTGTAAAAGATGAGGCACAGGCCCATATTGGCAGTGGTGTTGTGAAAATCGCAGATCAGATCCACGGCATCTTCGCTTCCTTTAGGGCCAAGCTGAGCATTCAGCTCTTGAGCTCGCTTCACCTCATAGGGTGTCAAATCTGTTATAGGGGCACTGAAAGCCAGAAGATGAATTAAGGAGTTTTCTTATAAATACATAATACATATATATATTTATATATATATATATATATATATATATATATTTTTTTTTTTTTTTTTTTTTTTTTTTTTTTTACCAAGGCAGATTTGTTGACCAGAGATTTCAGATGCACCGATTTTCAATCAAATGTTTTAAACATAGTGTGTTAAAATTTTGGGACAAGTCTTCTTTTTTAACTTACCTCAGGAATGCATTTGTGAAGCAGCGGTTGAGATCTTTATCTATGTATCTCTTGCAAACATCCACAGCCCGTGGGTTTGACAAGACACTGGTTATAGAGACAGATCCAGCCTTTTCTAGCTTCTTTTTCTGCAGTTCCCTCACCATGTACACCCCTGTCATCTCATTTCCATGGGTGCCACCACAAATTGCAAAACGGGACAGTGGTGGGAAAGAGACGTGCTCCATCAGTTGACAGGACAAAAAAATAGGTTGTTAGATAAGTGTTGCTCTCTTAAAATGCCAGCCCACCTGTGAGCCCAAAACTGTAGAAATTCCAATATTACCAAAAATCGGCCACCGTTAGTCACAATAAACTAGAACGTTTCCTTTCCAATGATACCAAGCTCATCAGTAGAACCCTTAAAATGTAAGGACGACAGATAGTTTACTTTAGGTATACAAAAGGGGGCTAGGTAAAAATTTAAACTTCCTCATTTGACCTTTGAAGCAAGCCAATGGCTTTATAATTAAACATTGACATCTGTTAAAACCTGTTTCATGTGTGACCATATTGTCCATAAACCAGGCAGATTAGACACATTAACTTGATCTTGGGTTTAGATACAAACATTGTATGTCAATGTTAATATATTACTATTTTGTTCCTGTTAAAATAGCTTATTCTCTTCTAACTACTAGTTCTTCATCTGACTAGGCAGTCAGAGCTGTTCCCCTGAGGCGAAACTTAAAGTGTGCAATAAGTTGCAACAGTTGCAATAAGCTAACTGTGCAAATAGACAGTTAAAGCCTAAAAATAGGTCGAACAGGAAAACACATTTAGTGCTCGTCACACAGTGTCCATGTGTTACAGCTTTTTTTGTTTGGGACATTTCTTGAATGCTGACATTTTAACGGGTTGTCTGTCTTGATTCTTTTCCTTGCATCTCATTTGGGTGTGACTAAGACACATAGAAAAAACATGTGAGGGAAGCGTGGATGCAATTAGTGGATATTTAGCCTATGTGGATATTTTTTGTTGGATCTGCATTTTATGACATCAGCAGTAGAAACTAATAAGCTCCTCCACATTGTTAGCATTAAGTTTGTCTGCTCAGGGCATTGGACACCATTCAGTACAACACCAGTTGTAATAAAAAAAAACATTTAGCTGAAGACGCAAAAACACAGTGGGTTTATTTGTCTTGGTTTGGTCACTGTTTCAAAGTTAGCCTGTGTCAGGTACAAGCTGCCTCAATAGAGTTGATCACAATACACAAGCATAGAGGAACAAACTGAAAAATGAATATAAACTGAACTGAATTGGTTAAGTAGCATTATCAGCCCAGCAAGAAGATTGAGTCAGTCAGTTACACCAGCAAAATGTGCACAAACTGTATGTAGGAAACAAGGAGCAATATTAACAACTGCATGTCTTACCTTTCTGTTAAACCTCAACCCAGTTCAGCTGGCTAGCAACCTTTGAGCTAAGAAGGAAGTCGTGTCAGAGCAGTAATGTTACATTTTATGCCCTGCACCCAAGCAGTCTAATGATTCCACAACCTACTCCAGTCATAAATCTTTCTCACACATAAACAGCTGTGAATGCAGTCATAGCAAAGAACAGTTTTCAGCCTGACCTTCCGCCTTCTTGTATTTCTTTATCTTCCCTCTGACCCTCTTTCTGTGTCTTCAGCTCAAATTTCAAATGGTGGGGCATGTTATGATGGAACAGGAAATGTGTGCTAGACCAGACCAGCAGGAGCCGCTCGCAATGCTCAGTGGGGGTGCAGCAACAGCAACAGGACTATGTGTTTTGTTAGAACAAGAGCCTCTGCTGACAGAGATGACAGGAGGAGCTGCAAAACAATCTCAGTAACTTCAGTTATATTTATTAAAAGTGTGTTAAATTGTCAGCAGTAACCCCACAATTGTTTATTGTTTGTTATGGAATTAGTATTAGACTAAAATATGTTATACGTCGTACACATTTTATATATAAGGCCTTTTTTTCCTGTCTGGTCCCTAACATGCATATCGGGACCCATTTAAGGGGTCCTGATCTAGTGATGTTAAAATACTAACTACCCCATGTTTTCTCTTCTATACAAGCCTTTCATTCTCTTCCATCTCTCTGTCACAAGACACGCCCAAAACTCTGTTTGTAATCCTGCCTGATCAGTCACTTGATCATAAGCTGCTTGTTTGCTGTTTCTCATCTTTTGCTTCTATTCATTTTCAGTCAGTGCTATTCAATTTTCTCCAGCGTGAACTAAACAGATCCATTTCCTGGGAAAGAAAGGACTGTTCTGTTCAGTTACTATACACACACAAGCAATAACACACAAACTTTGCTCTTTAGTTTTTTTTTTTTTTTTGCCAGAAGATGGCAGAAAAGCTCTCAAGCCCAAGCATAAATTCAGGAATTACAATTGACAGAGGAGAAAGTAATCACTGAATGTTTCAGTTGTATTGTCAAGGGGGAAAATGTCATCAGTTTTCTCTCCAAATAATGAATCTTTAATAAATGGAGGGAGAAATAAATGGGCTGTGATGGACTGGCAATCTGTCAGGGTGTTCCCCAGCTCTCGCCCAGTGTCAGCTGGGACTAACTCCAGCCCCCACAATTCTGAAGATAAGCGGCAGACTGATAGAAATAAATGGGATGACACATTTTAGGTAGGAGAAGGATAGTTCCTGAAAAACCATATTTAGAACCACATAAACAACATGACATTTAAGGTGCAAAAATGAGTACTATTCAAAACAAATTCCATCGCTTTTATCTTCTGCCCCCTCTTTCTCATGCCTCTAACTGAACTATCATATGTTTTGTAAGTACAGCTGGTTGTACATTATAAATTGTATAGTAGGAATCAGTTTAGCCTGTTGATTTCAGTGCATTTATCGTTTGTTTAAAATATAACAACATAAAGCTGATATATTTGGAATTTTATGTTATTCTAGTAGCAGAATTTTCTTAAATGATACTGGTGAAAGTTTCAGTGTATGTTGTCAGGTAGTAACAGATTATATGATCACATCCGATCATTTGGCAGCACCAAATGGGAAGTATCTAATTCAATGAGTATTTAATGAACTTGAAATGAGCATTCCTATTACAAATCAACTACTAAAAACTAAAACCTCTAAACGAAACAAGGGGCAGCACTTAGTTTGTTAGTTTCTAATATTGATGCTATGAAAGGCAGCTCATGGTAGTTTTTTTTTTTTATCCTTTTAAAGTTTCTTGAAAATCTTTTCTAAATAAATACATTTGTTTTGAAATTAGGATCTGCAATGAACTTTAAGAACCGAAGGGTTGCAGGAAAAAAGGGAAACAAGTTTTTCACATGCAAAAGTTAAACTGACTGTGACGACTGACTAACTTTTGCTGCTGATGAGCTGACAGAGGAAGAGACAAACCATCCAATTAAATAGCATGGCAGCCTTGGAGATCTTCGTGTCTGGTTTAGACACAACTACACATTTTGAGTCAACAAATGTTATGCAGATGGCCCACATGGCAAGAAGAAGACTCGGTGTCATTTCAGAAACAGACAGAAATGCCATTTGTGTTTATACACAGTTTCTGATCTTATTACGACATGAGCATCTTTGCAAGTTTACTTTTCTCCACAGGACTGTATTGACTTGACTACACTTCTGTATCAAACCGCTCATGTCGGCCTATTTCCCAGTTATTTGCTTTACACTGATCAAGCATCATCCTATTACACACAGATCAGACATCAGATAGACACACTCACCTTCCTTGCTGTTATCCCCCCCTCCATGATTAAATTATGCCTTAATTATTTATATGAAAGAGTGGAAAATCATTTTTGGATGCAGCTAATGATGTTATCAGCTGTTACTTAATAGCTCGTGACCTTTTTAACATGGAGGACTGGGTGTGTTTAGAGATGGTTTGAACAGTGACATTTGAGACAGGGAGTGGTCCAAAAGAAGTGGCCTCTGGGTAATGAGGTCTTGCTGAGAGGAAACAGACTTTTTGACCTTATTGTGGTCTCAGTCTCAGTGTGCACAGCTTGTAAATGTGTATGTGTTTGTCTGAAGAGAATGACCCAAAAAACTCCAAAAACGTACTTCTTTCCTCGCCTTTAAACATTCATGTCCGCCAAGAGTTGTTATTGTCAAGGAATGGCAAACTAAAAAGACTACAATTAAAAATAAGTGTATTGAAGTGAAACAAACCATTGTGCAGTGCAGCCCATAAAAGCAAACACAGCTGTTGCACTTTAAAGTAATTGGCAGCAGTTCCCAGCAGGAGTAAAAGACACTAATTGGATAGTTTCTCTGTGAGGCAGATGCCTTCACTGGCTTTGGTCTGGATTATAATACTGCTGGTATCTGATATGTTTTCTCTTTGGGGAGGCTGTTGATTGAGTAACACTGGTATTTTAACACTTAAAGGGCGTATGCAATAATAAAGTCCACCGAGCAGAGTAAAGAGTAAGGAGATAAAAGTATAGCCCTAAAATATAGGGCCATGAACGGCCCTCGCCTCGAGCGAAGCGCCTCCACGAGCGATCCACGCTTCACCGGGAGCTCCTCAAACGGCAGCAGGATACGGAAACCGAGGTGGAGGATTTTTTCAGGTCAACGTGCGTTTAAGAGACAGACAGCAGCAGTAGTAAACACAGACGCACATATCCAGATGTACTGAGACACAAAAACACACAAACACACATATTAAGACATTAACAAACATATTCAGCCACACAAACCGTTGCACACACCCGTGGAGACATACAGACCAGCAAAGCTACACACGTATCATCGTAAATTTTCATTTGACAGGACTACCAAAGCTGACAAACTAAATTTCAGCTCTCCATTCAAATTTGCAAGTCCTTACAGAGGGGGGCGCCATTGTGCCTGTTGTGACTTTGTTTGATCACGTGGGTTCAAGCCCCCGGGGTCTAAAATTCATCAAGTGGTCAGGTTCAGATCCGACAATGCGTGTGCGATTTATCTCGAAAGTTTAGCTGCCCCTCTCGTATAGATGGGGCTGACCAAGAATGAGCTCTTTCGGTCAACAGCCCAAGGAGCAGTTAGATCGAGTTCGAGGTGAGCAAAACCAGCGAACCCAATGACCTCAAGTAAAAGTCCACACTGGTGGACTTCCTGTTGGTCATATGACCTCGGCATGATCAGCTTTTTTGCTTGGCCCGACATGAAGAATAAACATGCCCAGGCCCTCGGATTGTAGAAATACTGACGTCACCACAATGCATCACTAATGTCAAAATGTGTGGTTCAGAGCTTTTCCACAATGCCAGCTATATATATTTGGAAGAATGCCTAATCTATTTATTATTTTGTTGATCCAAGTTGTCACTTGTAATCATGACACATAATGATCTAATAAGAAAAAATCCTGACACAAATAAAAAATGTGGTTACAGTTATTGTCCAGACTGCAATGCTGAAGTTTTAACAAAAGTTTGATTTCCATCAGGTTGATGCCTCAGTATTGTCATTTTGTACCCGTCATCACAATTTTAACCCACTGAAATATGTCAACTCAGCCCAGAAGAGAGAAAGCAATTTCTTGATATTAGAGAACTGTAAACAGTTTCAAATATGGGAAATAAAGGATGCTCTTTCTGATACTCTCCTTTCACCCCATGAAAAACATTTCCAGAATAATTTCCTTATGTCTAACACTTCATGGCCTTTCTTAATCTGTTGTACTGAGCTCATAGTTTACATAATACAAACCTACATTAAAAATCCCACAGCTATAAACTTTGCCATTGATGGCACAGGATTAACTGTGTTACAGTGTGACTGATCCAAGGCATCACTGGGCTCTGATCCAAGGCATCACT
This sequence comes from Mastacembelus armatus, assembly GCF_900324485.2. Lineage (NCBI taxonomy): Eukaryota > Metazoa > Chordata > Actinopteri > Synbranchiformes > Mastacembelidae > Mastacembelus > Mastacembelus armatus. The sequence continues at coordinate 8,714,706 of NC_046633.1, forward strand.
GGGCTCTGATCCAAGGCATCACTGGGCTCTGATCCAAGGCATCACTGGGCTCTGATCCAAGGCATCACTGGGCTCTGATCCAAGGCATCACTGTGCGCTAATGCAGGACCAGGCACTTTCCTCTCTTTGGAAGGAAATGACTTGGGCTTAATATCTGTAGTTTTGAAGTCATCATGATTATTTGAAGAGCTGTTTGCACAACATGATAGTTTCAGGGAATGGACTGGTTTGGATCCCAGGATGAGGGAAGAGGTTAAACGCACTCACTGGACTGTAGGCCTGTCATATAGATGTCACATAATGTAATTTCAACCTTAAAAAAAAAACATGCATTTGTTATCTTTCATACTATAAGAACAGAATGAAGACATCATCTTGTTTTTGAAATAGACCTTATCGACTTGGGAGTGTTTGATATGTTTATCTTCTTAAGGACTGCACCAGGCTTAAATAATCTTAATAAACTGAATGGATAATATTTTTAACTCCGCACTGTCAATCTAAGTAGGTGCTGAGTGCCTGCATCAGGAACTCTCTCTGTCTCACTGGTCACATGTTAACACTCCGCGCGTATGTTGCGCATCAGAGGTGCCAAAGAGATCTATGTCGCCTTCAGTCAGCGGGCTGAAACAGGTCTTAGGGGAGGACACTTGAGGTATGGCCTCGGAACAGAATGGGTCCAACACCACCAGAAATCTGACCAACCAGTTCGTGCAGCCGGCGTGGCGAATCGCACTGTGGTCAGTGGCGTACAGCACTGTCCTGGCAGTGGCAGTTTTCGGGAACTTGATTGTGATTTGGATTATTCTGGCGCACAAGCGGATGAGGACCGTGACCAATTATTTCCTGCTGAATTTGGCTTTTTCTGACGTCTCGATGGCCGCGTTCAACACTCTTATTAACTTCGTCTATGCGGCTCACGGAGAGTGGTACTTTGGAGAGGTCTACTGCAGGTTTCACAACTTTTTCCCCGTCACTGCTGTGTTCGCCAGCATCTATTCCATGACGGCGATCGCTTTGGACAGGTATGGCATCAGCCAGTGGGCATGGAGTTGTTTTTTAGTGAGATCTCTTCACGATAATATTTTAATAATCGGTTTGTTTGTGCCTTCAGGGGTTCATAAATTCAAATCTGCTTAAAGACGTTGAGCCCGCAGCATAAATTATTTATTTATTCATTTATTTGATGATTCAAGCCATCTTTTCAAGGATTGTTAAAAGTGCTGTGAGTGAATATTTAAGGATTTAATGTGTATATAAAGTGTATGGCACAAATACAATAGTTACAAATACAATGTGATGACTGAATATCCCTTAACAAACCTCATTTTAACAGGTCTGAGCTTGGTTTAGACAGATTTTGGTCTTAGCACTGTGATTGAGTCATGGTGCCAAATGTAATGTAATGCCCATGCTTTATTACAAGACTGCAGTGTGGAACATGCAGAAATTGCTGGGGGTTTTTCCAATGTGTGCATTTCCTAGAATTCATTCCCAGCTGATGACAGTGTTGTAACATCTGGTGTGTAGGTACATGGCCATCATCCACCCTCTGAAGCCTCGCCTGTCTGCAAAGGCAACTTTGGGAGTGATTGTCTCTATCTGGAGTCTGGCAGTGGTTCTGGCCTTCCCTCTCTGCTACTTCTCCACAACGCGAACTCTGCCCCGCAGGACCGTCTGCTACGTGGCCTGGCCCCGCATGGCCGACGACCCCTTCATGTGAGAACACAGACACTGAACATCTATTCAGATGTCCTGTGATCTTCTTTCTTTTATTTATATGTTTCATCTGATTGTCTTTCCTTCACTCTAGATAGGTCAGTGCTCACTGTCTTCATCCTGCTTGTCATTACATTATAATATACTGATGATTTGTTTCTTTGCTTGCGCAGGTATCATATCATAGTGACAGTTCTGGTGTACATGCTGCCATTATTAGTGATGGGAATCACTTACACCATCGTGGGGGTAACTCTGTGGGGAGGGGAGATCCCTGGAGACTCATCTGATAACTATCATGGACAGCTCAGAGCCAAACGGAAGGTAAACACCAGGTGTATTTGATGGTTTTACACTCTGTATTTGTACTCCCTCTTTTAATTTAGTTTGTGTGTGGGGGCACATAGCAGACATATTTGCGAACAGATCAAGCAAGGCCGGTGTATTTATAAAGCACATGTAGAAATCTAAATTTTCAAATCAGCCTGTTTGTTGGAACATATCTGCACATTCAGAAACTCCTTATGAAGAGGAAAAACATGCAGATGTGTTACTGAAAGATGCAACCTTCAGGAAGCTGTACACATCCAGCTATACTTGTTTTACTGTACTTTGACATCATCAGTCAGACTACGCAGTGTGCTTTGCAGCAGCTACACTGAGGGTTGGGTTAAACGGGGATTAAGGTCATAACAGCTGTCATGTCGAGCATCAGCTGTGAGAATAATGGAAAAGAAAACAATTTATCAATATTCAGGTTAGAGACAGCAAAAGGATTAGACTGTGGAAGAATCCAGTAATAAAAGGATGTGATGGATGAAAAAAAAAGAATTTCTTAATCTGTGGATTATTATTTTTGTTGTAGATCAAATTACAGTGATAACATTTATTTAAACTCATTTTTAATTGGCAAAATGAGGACACTGAAGTAAATAATGGTGTAAACTTCAAAATCAAGTTAACAGTAATTTGAGAATAGATTTCACTTTATAGATTTACACTAAGGATATTTTTGGGACCAAAAACACAGAAAACAAGACGGGTGCAGATTTGCCATTTGCAATCTTTTCCACAGCTTCAAAGAAAAAATCATCAGAGGCTCTGATTGCTGACAAAATTGAGCCGTGGAAGATAAAAGAGATTTATAAATGTCAGGCAACAAAGCTACAAGACAATGTCAGGTTTGATTTAAAGGCCTGCATTGATAAGATGCCATCTGGTCTGGAGATAAGAGAAAGTCTCTCTCATTTCAGTCTCGCAGATGAGCTTCTGCAGATGGTATAATAGCTGCCTGCTTCCTTTAACCACCCACAGCTCTTCATTGTGGTGCAACACATTGATGAGCTCTGCGGCACTCTTCCATCAATCCTACCTGGAACCTGCTGGGTCCGGTGCGTCATCGCTGACCTTTCCCTCTCTTCATAAAACGGCCATTCTTGACTCATTGAATGAAAACATCATTGTGATCAGAACCAATGGAAACATAAAACAAACTTGCAACTTAAAAGACAGTGTGCATATGCAGTAGATTTTTTGACAAGCAAGAGTACTGTGCTCCTTTAATTCAATGTTGCTCCAGACAACACGCTCAGATAAGCAGCTACCAGACTCCATGCAAAGTTATTAACTAGCTGGTGAACATAGCAAGGCATTTTGCAGGTAAAGAGCCAGTTAGTTATGTCAGGAGGTGATGGAGACCAAAAACAGTCAAAAGAGATTAAATATTGACCTTCCATTCATCAAGTGGACAGAAACGGATTAAGTGAAAATGGATCTTTGTGTCTGCTCAATGTGTGAAGAGGCAAATTCTTGCTAATGAGTTTTCTATATTAACTTCATCCTTGATTATGTCAGATATTGTGTTTAGAGCTTCTTTTTCTGCCCCCAAGTGGCAAAAATAAAACACAACATACAGAAAAAACAACCCACATTCAATTAATGAGGCGGCGGCTCCTACAGAATTCTGTCCTACCCCCAACCACAGCATTCAACCATTATCCATTTTATTATTTATGCCTGTAAATGCTCTGACATGCCAAAATGTGTTTTGTGTGAATAAATAAAGCCTATTTCATGCTGATGATTTTGTGCATCTTTTTCTCTTTTCTCTTGCAGGTGGTAAAGATGATGATCATCGTAGTGGTGACCTTTGCCCTCTGCTGGCTGCCCTATCATGTCTACTTCATTGTGACAGGTCTCAACAAGGGTCTGAGTAAGTGGAAGTACATCCAGCAGGTTTACCTGTCAGTGCTGTGGCTGGCAATGAGCTCCACCATGTACAACCCCATCATCTACTGCTGCCTCAACAGCAGGTACAAACACCACACAACTCAAAAACACACATGTAGGCACTGCGTGTTGTCCTATATATCCACAACAGTGTAAATACATGTAAGGGATTGATTTGGGTGCAGGTTTCGGGCCGGCTTCAAGCAGGCTTTCCGCTGGTGTCCTTTTGTCCGGGTCTCACACTACGATGAGCTAGAGCTCCAAAATAGGAGACTTCGACCGGGCCACCAAAGCAGCATGTGCACTCTCTCTCGGGTCGAAACCAGCATCCTCAGCAAAGGAAAGAGCACTTGTTCTTGTGGACACAGGTCAAGACTCAACTCTGAGCCCATTAATTAGGATAGTTTGGCTTTTTTCACTGGAGACAGCATACACCAGTATATTTGTCACATTATTTTGAGCTGACATTGTTGATGAGTCATTTTTGTTTCCTGAAAATATCAGCTCTGATGGGTGTGGAGGAAGTCATAGTCTGTACACTACACCAGAGGTTTTCAAACTGTGACATGCACCGCTCTGACGAAAGGCGGAGAGCTGAAGAGGTGGTGCAAAAATAGGGAAATAAATGTTCTGCATGGGGTAAAAGAATGTAGAATGAACTATTTTTCGCATGGTCTGATGACTTTGCTCTGCAGCAGCAGCAATGGCTGTTACATGCAACTTTTGGAGACAGTAACCTGGTCTGAACAAATAGACCTGATTTGCATAATTTTAGATTCAGTGTGAGTTAAACTTTCCTAGGATATCATTATCTTTGATGTCTGTCATGAATAAAAAAAAAGTCCAGCCCATGTAGAAATCAAAGAAACAACACAAATCTTTCCTCAAAGCCATCAATTTTTTTGTTTTCTTCAGTATCAAAGTACTCCAGTAATACACGTTTGTACTTCCATGACTCTGTTGCAAATAGGACCTGCTAATAACTAATTCAGTAGAGGAAACCAAGACATGTTTTTAATATTGGTATCACAGGAAAATGTTTAGTTTTTTAAACCATGCTGGTCCCTGCATTATATTTGGCAGGACATGGTTTACATGACTATGTTCTGTACTTTCTTGGGGTTGATTGAATTACACTATAATCATGTGGAAGATCTTGGTGCTTCAGATGTAAAATGGTCAGTTGTTTAAGTCAAGTTATTGAATGTGTCAGTATGATTATATTATTTTTTTCATATGCTTCTACTATATTTTTTTACATGTACACTATTTAGTTTTTTTTGTAAAATATCACCCTTCAACTGTCATTCAACTCGGTTTTATTGTTATTATTATAGATATTGCCATAAAAACACTTTTTCAACACTGTAAACCATATACATTTTATTTATACATTTAAGCTGCTTTAGACATTTTGAAGCCACAGCAGTCAAATGGTTGTTAGTTAATCTGTTATGTTATACTCAGCACAGTGTTGTATAACACTGTAGTATTGTATATGATTAAACGCTGTACTGTACTGACATACTGTATATTTAATGCCATCAGAACATTCTCTGTGAATTTCATCAACTATAACTGCAGCAACAACCAACCAACCAAAAACTGAATGCTGCCTGCATTTTACTACCAAATATAAATTCACAAGTGCTTGCAAATGTAATTTTTGTTAGCTTGAGAAAGGACGTGCCATTTGAAAATCAAATTTTTGGAACTATTATAAAGCATGTGGTTACTCTGTGTATGCTTTTATTATACATAATAACTGTCTGTACAATATGTGTTATAATATACAGATTTTGCAGTCCAGACTCAAACACACATATTACGGTCCTTTATGGTGAATTTGTGTTATATTGTTCCATTATGATGTAAAAATACTTGAAAAGTTCATATTGTTTCTGTCTGTGATCAAGCATTTGAAAAACCCGCTTTTTGGGATACACTGTTTGTAATCTTACAGATTCTGTTGACACATCCTGGAACATAGACGTGTAAAAAAAGTAGGAGGCAAGAAAAGGGCGTTCGCCCTGTTTACTTGTTAATTTTATTACTAAAGCTCAAGTTACACATCTAAAAGCTGAAATAATCAATGAAAACATCATAGGGATCACCAATGATCTGCAGTGTACTGCGCTTGTTTTCAGCTGCAGACTTTGTTGCACATTCCTCTTCCTCTCTTTCCGCTCATTTCTTTCTGCTGTACATAAAATGCTCAAAAAAGAATTACATGAAAAACTCCATATCTAAGAAATATTGATATAAGCTTACATGCAGAAAGAAAAGATTTCAATCTATAATTCAAAATACAGTAGAAATAATTAAAAAGTGATATAACTACAACTACTCAACTACTTCAACTACAAAAGTGTGAAGTCTTAATTGGCAGGAGGTCTAAGATGCTTGTTTTTGCTCAACTACCCAGCAAAAAAAAGAGATAATGCTACAAGCATGGATACAAGCCACAGGGTGGAGACATCATCTGGAGACCTAGAAAGACAAAAGACAGAGGGGTGACTAAGTACCATTGTAATCCCAAAATATTTTAAAGGCCATGAGAACATTTTCTCTGCCTTCTACTGCAGGGAAGTCCCGTGTGCAAACTTTTCTGCTAAAGTTTGAACAGTTTTGGTTATTTCTTCTTAGATTTTTTTTATGCACCAAATGTATAAATCATTTGAAACTAGTTCAATTAAAAACATATGTGTCATTGTTTCCTTAAAAATGGGAGTTAATTGTGTTGAATAATTAGTCACATAGTTGTATGAATTTTATAAATGTAAAACCAGCTGGGTTAAGGTCACTGAACTAGAGAAAATTAGTTCACTGACATTATGATATTAATTAACAGATAATTAGTTAAAGATACAAACAGATTTGCTGCATGGTCTCTTGTTACGGTCACTTTTTTACTAGAGTTAAAAATGAACACTGAAATATGTTCCCACTGACTTTGTTAAATTATAAATGTATGAGGGAGAGGACTGAATTGGATTTACTCCGCAGTTCACACTGTTTACATAATTATGGTCATTATTGTTAGTTAATTATTAATTCATGATAATTATGAATTCATTTGGCATGTATTCAAACTACAAAAAAAGGTTTATGGAGGAGGCTTCCCACTGAAATAATGCATGCTGGGAAGTCTGCTAATGTAGGTCTCTAGAAACCTAATAGGCTATAATGAGTAGCATGAACTCTTGGTAGCAGAGTAAATAAGAGCTCTAAGTTAATTTACCTCATCAAGTCAAAATGTTCTGAATTGGTTTGAAAGTATCTATATAAAACATTCAATTTAATGAATTTCAAATTAATAAAATGCATGATAATATTCTCTGTCCTTACGGGTTTGATGTACAGTACATCAAACCCGTAAGGACAGAGAATATTATCATGTAGGAATTCAGTGGAATGAACTAATCTTTTCCCAGCGACTCAACATAAATACATGCATTTTATTAATTTGAAATTCATTAAATTGAATGTTTTATATAGATACTTTCAAACCAATTCAGAACATTTTGACTTGATGAGGTAAATTAACTTAGAGCTCTTATTTACTCTGCTTTCCGTACCCACTGTAGATGGGGATCAGCTGGAAAACATCATGCAGTTGGGAATAGCCAACAGTTAAATTAAAATCTGATGAGAATTGTGGGGTTGTTTCTTAATTTTGTCAGCATTGCATGTCAAATTTGGTCAAACTACATCCAAAAACAAACAATCAAGGGTGGAGTCATGTTCCTTCCTGTTCATGTCCTCCTCATATTTCAGTTTTCTTCCATTACTGAAATATCTCTAAGCATTTCTTCACATACACATACAGGTTTGCTAAATATAGAACCTCATAATTTCAGTGTCACTATCTGCTAATGATCACGGGATTGAGCAACATTAATTTTTATCAAGAAAATTTGAGCCTTACCGTGAAAAAAAGTAACAGTTGTGTGAGTTGGTCAGGTTTAAGTGCTTAAGAACAATCTCAGTATATTCAGTATCTTCGTCTTTGTTTTCATGTTTGTATATTTTCTCCACAGTGAACACTTCAGCTGGAGATATGAGTCCCATGTCTTTCTTTAGTTTGCAGGTGGGGTCCGTCAGGTTGATATAGAAGCAAGAAGTGATATTGAAAATGAGTAGATTATCCATATCAGTCATTTTCTTTCCCATTTCATAGTCCAAATCAGTTATTTTGAAGGTTCCAAAACTCAGTGTTGCGCCAATATCTAGTTTGTGTTGTTTCTCAGTGAAAATATACATTATCTTACAATCCTTTGGCTTCAGTAGCCTCAGGGAATCCATGAGCAGAAAGTGAAGCGACTTGAAATTGAATCTTTCATAGGTGCTAACATTTACACCCATTGTTTTCACTTCACGATCAAAAGTCTGTGTAAATTCTGCATCCCCATTAACATATGCCATTATCGCAGTAGTATGTTCTTTTGTTCCTCCAGGGATCAGCATTGGACATTTGGTATTTGCATTCCATGCTTTCTGGAAATGCATACTGTTGTTTAGCTCTTGTCCTAACAGGTCTGAATGGACAATCTTCATAACTTCTTTATGGCATCCTTTGTACATGTCATCAACAGCATTGGGTGCCATGTCCAGTTTAGCAGTTGCCTTTTGTGTGGAATCAAAATGTAAATTCAAGAGGAATACCAGCACAACCATTTTTAAAATATATTGGATCATAGTATAGTCATATTTGTAGCATTAGTAGCATATTTGTGAACGTAATAGCTACTTACTGTGCAGTAAAGAGCGATGGAAGTGATTGCAGCAAGAAGCAGTTTTTTCATGTCCCACATGTTAGAGAGTTTTTCTTTCCTCCTATCTGCAGAGACCGCTCTAATAGAAATAAAACAGCATTGCAGGATCAAACTTGAATACAAAGTTCCATGACGCTGGTCCATAAATGGGACAGGTTGCTTAACTTGGCTTCTTCCTCAAATACTTTGTTTAGACAAGAATTTGATCTGCATCAGTTTTTTTTCCCCTACAGCATGCAACTCCCACCACCATAGATAAGTGATGAAATGCTAAAGAGAAAATCAAATGTTGTATAAAAGGGGGAGAAGGACATACCTTAAGCAAGAAGAATTAATTTCTGGAAGCAACTCAAAAAATCAAGCCCGTTTACTGAAGACTGCAAGGGTGTGATCATTTTCTGCAGAACATGTCTGTGTGAAGTGAAAAAACTTATCTCAGCAAGCACCTTTTTTCCTTTCCTGTGAAAGGAAATACCACAACACTGGTAGTCACTTGTCTTTCTAAAAATAAAGATACTGAGTTGCTAGAGAACATTTGTGCTTATCGTTCTATATTCAAGATAAACTTGTGCCGACTAGCCCAGAAATGGATTGTTTTTCTTTCTTGATGTATAGCATTCCATGTTGTGATAAATTCTCATATGCCCATATACAGTTTTTGCTTGCTGTAATCATGTCTTCTGTTCATATGAACCATTGTAAGTTATCATATGAAATGAAATGTGCCAGAGGTCGGGTAAGCATTCCTATGAAATCCCATTACTTACAATAGATTATGTTTTGACCATGACCATGTACCCCTGCCTTTCACCCAAAGAGAGCTGGGACCCAGGGTCGCAAGGATCCAGCAGATCCCTGTGACCCTGGTTAGGAATCAGCAGGCATAGATAATGGATGGATAGATATTTTGACCAATCACTGATCCCCACAATGGGTATAGGGCCATACCTTTATAAATATGTTGGGCCCCATGTTAGGCTATATTATCCAGCCCTAACCAGTCCCACTGTAAGATTGACCTTACATACTTTAAAGCTGCTTTTAACTCCTACACTCGTCCAAGCTTAGTGCAAATACTCTGCAACTTGACCCAGCCTTGTATCTATATGTACACTGAAAAATTCCTCCCTCTTACTGCATAAATATCTACCTGATGACTACACTGTATATGGTTATGGTTATGTTCCATCTCTTCTCAGTTCCTCCCTTCCTTCCGTCCTTATTTGCTGGAACAATACAAGCCTGCTGCTAATGACAGCATTTACGTTCATAGTTATTGGGTATGAATGAGTGGAAAAGGAAGAGCAGTGATGGACAACATCCCATCTTCTTTCTCTAGAAAAAGATAGTGCTGAATAGTGTCCGGCAATAGTAGAGGGTGTGGTGTATGGTGTCTGGAATATTTTTGTAAATGTTCTGCTAATTGTAAGCTAATCAAGTATGACTTGGATTCAGAAAACTGTGAGTAAGCAAGTGATATTTTTTTTTAATCAGGCATTTATGTGAGTCCCTGTGTGAACTTAGTATGGGTGGTCCTGACATGCCTCTAATTAAATTGTGCAACACTCTTTTACAGACTTCCTGTAAACAACAGA